>NC_072766.1:15333715-15348119 GCF_022539595.1 Amphiprion ocellaris
TGTATTTTTTCCTTGCAAAAAGTGACATTCAAAAAATATTCTCCGTTGTTCTGTAGTGCTAGTCAGAAGCTCTACAGAGTACCTTTAAAGTCAAATTTATTGTTTTGTCCAACCAACAGTCCAAAATGCAAAGACTCCTAATGTAACACATTAAAGTTTGGGCCCTATAATTCCATCTGCTCTTCATTTTGAGGACAACGTCGGGTTCAAAATAAATAGGGACAGTTATTGCAAGAGCTGGAGAGGCCTGACAGTCCCTCTGGCGTGACTCCTGTTGTGGCATCAACTTCAACTCTCTCTCCTGAGGTGTTTATCATGATTGGAGAGGGCCTCATGATGCAATTTTCCCCTTTGTGAAAACGCATTCTCTGCGCGTATTACATTATGTCACATCTCATCACTGAGCATTTGATCAAATTTACTGCTTTGTTTTCTCTGGAACAAGGAGGAGAGGAGAGGGAGGTGGAGTTGGGGGGGAGGCACAGATCTACTGTTTTAAACTCTTTAATGCAATTTAACAATGCCACATATTCTTTTCACGTTTCATTGGGGTCCTTTACGTGTGAAATTGCAGAGGCTTGCGTAGCCTGAGCGACACGGCACAGCAGAGGCAGGGTCACACTGAAGCGCCAGATGTGGGAGGGAGAGCGAAATTAATTGCTACACATTGTTCAGTGGGTGTGTGCGCACCTTCAGTGAATTAACTGCTCTCAGGGTGTGACTGTTTGAATAACGGGAATTAGGTATGAGGCCTCTCACTCACAGCTGAAGCCAACTCCAGGCATTGCGTCCAATTAGCTTATCTGCCCCTAAATTCGCATGCTTAACTTGTCGTTTGTTAGTGCGTAAAGAAGGAAAACATTTTTGTGAACAGCACATTGCACAGTTGTTCTCTGGTTTTCTGCGTATGCATACAGTGCACTACTCCAAACTTCTATTTTTCTAAATCTGTTTTCACATCTTTGAGAACAAGAAACGTATACTTTAAAAGTATTTTACCATTACAGATACAAACAGAAGCATTAAGGGCCACCTAGTGCAAGTGACATGTTCAGACACAGCTTTCTGATAGTGATGACCTGAAAGCTTTGCATGAGGTAAAACTGGCAAACCAATTAGAAAGACTGTCAGTGTCAGCCCATTAACGTGGATCTTAATGTTGTCTGTTCCGACTTGTACTGCTATCAGATTAGACAATGAGGTTGAGAGCACAGATAATGCACATTAATGACAGTTGGATGGCAGGCATCAGGAGCATATGGTACTCTCCTATGGCCATTACATACCGTCCCCTCGCCCATATGGAGGATGACAAGAATCTAAAATCCATTTTCAAGACGTTATGGTTCCTATAAGGTCTAAATAACATGGCTTTTTTATTACATTTGATGTCATTTAGCTTTAATGTAACAGCATTACATGATTGTATGACAACTGTGGTTTTTTTTATTGCATTCCACACCATTACCTCAAGACCTACAGTATCAAACATGGCAGTACATCATCATGTTCCTCTGAGGTCTACAGCTCGTACTGACCCTAACCCACTCTGCCAGCATCATCTGTATCAGAGGAACTAGCAGTGGCGTGCCCACCCTAATCGTGACCCTGGCATAGTCTCCGGCATAGATTGATCCTTGCAGCCCAGCATAGCAGAATACAGCACCTCTTCCCTCCACCTGCCCCCCTCCTCCCATCTCTCCATTTTCCTGGGTAATAGGAGGGTGGAGGGTTGGGGTGATTTGATGGAGAGGTGGTGGGTGAGGGAGGGACTGGGGAGGTTGTGGTGGTGGTGGGGGGGCACTCTTCTTCCCCTGGGGCTGCCTGCTAGAGCGAGGTGACCCAGCTTGTCGCTCGGTGACCTGTGAGAGGGACATTATGAAGTGTGAGTGGCTGTCACCCTAACCGCTTGTGACAGCACGGCTCCCGGCGCAGCTGTGCCAGCCTGCCCCAGCCAAAGACCCAGGGCCCATGGAGAAGGGGGGCGGGAGGCAGAGGCCGCTTCGAAGGAAGCGCGGACTTGGGTGGGGTGCTCAGAGAGTGTCTGTGGTGGGGCAGGAGGGTAGGACTTAGAAGGAGAAAGGAGGTGAGGGTATTTAGGCTCCTTTGCTCTTACTGTTGTAATGACTTGATTCCATTGATTCTGCCGCTGGAGGTTCGGCCCTGCAGCTCTGCAGTGTCAAAGTCAGCAGACTTATGCTTGGAGCTATACGGTGCATTATGGGAATGTGACAGTAGAGGTGCAGGGGACCAGCTGTTATCCTTTAAGCCAGCAGGGTCACATATACGCACTGTATCTGGTGTCTATAGGATGTGCCAAAAATAACTTATCTTTCCTTGCTGTTGGATTCCTTCTTGTCTCTGAACGCAGTCTTTGAGTGATACACTTTGAGAGACTTAAAAGAGAAGTTTTTTTCAGAGAATATTTTGTCACAGAATCATTTTGGTCCAACTAACTGCTGTCATTTTGCATAGAAAGCAAATGATAGCAGAAAATGTGACTTTGTTTTATCACTTAACTCTACGCGCGTCTTCTTAATGGTGAGTTGCAGAACACTGGCAGCATTTTGTCCTTTTTAGTCCTCGACAAATCTGAGATAAAGGCTCTAGTGAAAGGGTCAGAAACCTTTGACATGGCTGTGCTGTTATTTGTCACCTTGTTAAACTCATTAGTTTGTGAACAGACAAGAAGGGCAGGAGTGCTGGTACTGCTGCACTGCTCACTTTCTTTATCTTTGGTATTTCATTGCACGCTTTGCCATTTCTCATCGTTCTCTGCAAAACTCATGTTATTAGTTGATCACTGAAATATCCCTTTTGTATATGTGATGTAGTCTCCATGGATGTTGTTGGAAGAGTTATTCAGAGAAGAGTTTTACCTCTAAAATGATACTTACAGCAAATTTAAGATGCTTTTGTCTTAACTGTGAATAAAATTTGCTCAGGAAGACAAAGACATTTGTTATACACCCTAAATGCAAATAATGTGTATGTGTAATTTTAAAAATCATCTTTGGAGGACACACAACACAAAATAGGCCAAAAAACTATATATTTCCTGAACATGATGATGCAAAACATTTTCATAACTAAGTATATCTTCCTGCAACAATAATTAGCAAAATGTAATATGTTCAAAAATAATGTGAACTTGTGCCTTGTGATAATGGAATTCTGAGTAACTTGTTCATTTGGTAAAATCATGAGCAGCCCAGTGTGTGCCTCTAAAAATGTTGAGAATGAGGGACACTGCAAATTTATAAAGAAAATGTTTTTTTTTTTTTAAAAAGCGTCATACATTAATGTTACAAATAGTAATTTTTCGATAACGATCGTAAAAGTAGTTTTACTTCCTGCCTCTGAGGATCAGTGTCTCTGGCCATATGGAGAAGTCACACAGCCCAATGTCTGACAGTTGTAAATGGCAACAAACGTACTTCCTAGAGGAAGAACACACTGTGATTTCCCTAAGCAGGTCTCTAATTCCCCTAATCACTGTACATTGCAGAAAGTGTTTTTTACACATGGCTGAGCAAACCAAGAAACACAGAGATCTTAAGATGTTCCCTTTACTTTCATTTTCTGTAATTTGAAAATACCAGAATTAAGCAATAAGACTGTAATTAATTTATAGCTACAATTTGGAAAAATCCCATCTTGATATGTTTGTTAACCCTTTAGAGAATAATAGTTTACATCAGCTGTTACCAAGATTACTCCTCATTTGTCTCACCTCACTGCAGGCTGCAAGGATGCAAACAAAGGTGATGTGGAATTGTCCTAATTAGATAACAGAAGTGGAATAAACCAGGTAAAGGGGAAGATGCATTTTCCCACAACACAAGACATCTTATCGGGAGCTAAAATTAACACACTTTAACCCAGTTTTACAGCCGAGTTAACTAACTGTTGTGTCTATTCCCTGTGAAAATAAATCTGTTTCTGCTGTAAATACAGTGAGGTAGCAGAGCAATTTTTCCACAAACAGATTTAGATCTCAAGTTTGAATTTACTTAAATGAACAAAAAACAACAATCAGCACCATGAATGGGACTGTTAACACTTGATTGTTTAAAACTTTTCACGTACTAAACTAAACTACACAGAAATCCACACAAAATGATTCTATGCTTGTGAAATCCTTGATTACCTTAAACTTATTTTTTTAAATCAGACATCACTGATCAGTAGTTAATATTTATGTTGATAATTCATCAACATAGGTGCCTGCATATGCAATAACTACAAGAGAAAACCTAATTAATATGAAATGATAATGAACTTAATTTGTTTGGCAAAGTACCATCAAAGGATTAAATTCATCAGGCAATGCTGTATATTCAGCACTAAAGATTACATTAACTAAGTCAAAGAAGCTTAATTATTTGGATCATAGCTTGTACAAGTGGGCAGAATTGGGTAGTTGGGTAGTTTCTTAGAACAATGATTGATGAAGCAGGTGCCTTAAACAAAATGCAGTCTCATTTTCTGCAGTTATATTTGGGTTTTATTATCTCAACCTGGAACAGTTACATCATGAGTATTTGAGAAGTAACAAGTACATAATAACATTCGGCAGCTGTGAAAGTTAGGGGTGTATCTCTTTAGCTACTAGTAGTAAATTCTTTAGTTTTCAGTTAACCTGCTTCTTCCTAACGATTTGAACAAACAGTAGATGCGACGAAAGAAATAACCTGAAAAATTTGAGGTAGTCTTTTAATTTTGTGGCCAGTATGTTTAAAAGTAAGAACTCATTCATAAGGTTGACTTAGAGAGAGATGTCTATTGTTTTCTTTATTTCAGTTGCTTTCAATACCTCCATAAGTTTCCTCTCAGAGTATGTTCACGTTCCTGCTCTTATCTAAACCTTTACTCCACACCTCACTCTCTCCATGTCCCACAGTCACAGCTGACCTGAGTCCTCTCTCTGCAGGGCCTCTCCTGGTAGCGCCCAGCTGGCGTACTGCGTATCGGCTGGGCAGAGGCAGGAGGCAGTGCCAACTCTACTGGTGCAGAAAGGGGCACACCAGGCAGACAGGCCCAGTGTCAGCAGCAGCAGCAGCAGCAGCAGCAGCAGCAGCAGCAGCAGCAGCAGCAGCAGCAGCAGCAGCAGCAGCAGCAGCAGCAGCAGCAGCAGTGTGCTATCCCCCCGGCATCCACATTCACAACACACACATATGCCTGCGTATATATCGCTGCAAACCCGAATGCATGCACACCAGCATCAGCAGACCAATGCCAAATAGGTTTGGTCCGACTGGGACCTAGTTAACTGGGACAAAACATTTGTTTTCACACTAGACTAGCACAAACAGACGCACAGACATATCGAGCCACATGCACATTCACACATAACAGCACGTGTAGAGATGGTGAAATTTTCACATAAAGAGATCTACTCTTTAGTTCTTTTTGAAGACTCGTCAGTGCTTAGTTTGACAATCCTGAGCCCACCCTGAGGCCTGTTATCCCCAGAAGGAGTCTGAGCTGCTCGAAGCATGTATTAGAACACATATTGAATGACACGCATGCTATTGGCTCGTATTTGTCCTCAAGGTCAACAGCGGAAGCTCCTTGTAATTAAGGAGATGGAGACGGGGCCTCCTGCCTGTAGTTACCCCTTCATGTCCTCAGCCCTGGATATTTCCATCCTCTCTCTGCTTACGGATTCAACCTGACCTTCTTCTAGCAGCAACTTTATTAACCCAAGTAAAACCCTGCTGCCCTGAGATCAGACCTACTGTAATTAAGATCAGCAGGGAGAAGAGGGAGCATACTGCACCTCGACTTTCATAATTTTGAAACTGGCAGATTCAGGTAGCTTGAATTTAAATGTCAAGAAATATACAGACTATACAACAACATTGTGACATATAAACCAGTACGAGTTTCATCCACAGGGTCTCATACATTCATATGGGAATCATATGTCTCTGTATTGGAAAAGGAACTTCCTGATTTGCATACTGTTTGATTATCAAAGTCTTGAGTATTCAGCCAAACTTCCTTATTTGTGTTTACGCCTCCGTGTGTGTGTGTGTGTGTGTGTGTGTGTGTGTGTGTGTGTGTGTGTGTGTGTGTGTGTTTTGACCTCTTTCACACAGAGAGGCCCCCAATTGTGCTCCAGTAGCCAGCCGAGCTCAGTGAAGCAGAGGCTCTATGCTCACTGGCATTTCACACACCCAAACGCGTGCATGTAAACACACATGTATATCGTTTATCCAGCTGGGGTCCCATGCGACACACACACACACACACACACACACACTGACATCAGCTCAGATATGGAAATAATGGTCGGGGTCTCATCCACTAATGTACGCCTTTGCATAGCACCTCTATGCAGCAAACAGCCCCCCCCAGCCGTATCTCCACTCTGATCAGTCCAACTCTTGCTTCACTCTGCAGGTCAGCCCGCCCTTCGCCATCCCCAGGATTTGAGGCACACTTCCACCTTAAAAGTTATACACCACTACCTTTTGATAATCAAGATAGAACCTAATTGAGCTCACCCATGCAGAAGATGCTCTCGCCTTTTCGTGCACACACACACACACACTTTTTGTGGAGATGGGGGCCTATACTGTTTCAGCTCATCCAACTGTGAGATTCTCCTTTCCCCTTTCCAGTCCTGCCATCATCTCACTAATGGTGTTTCTATCTCTTCTCCATAGGAGGTAAATGAAGCTTTTAAGCAGGGCGGAGGGAAGGGGGACTGCTGAAAAGATTAATTGACTTTCTGCAGAGCTTCACTTATCCTCCACTGGCACCTTTGACTTGTGAGTGTATTTGTATTTGTATTACATGATTATATCACCATTATTGCGGCAATTTGTGGTCCGTTCAAAACTCTGTCAGGAAATATCAAACTGTGTCCCATCAGCCGTTTCATCCACAGCGGCCACTTGGTACCTTTATGCAAACAACGGAAATGTTGGTGGTATTCTTGGTCAAATATTGTGTGATTATAAATGAATAATGTGATAAAAGAAATGCAGGGGTCATCCAACTTAGAATTGCAAATCTGCAACTGCAGACACAAAATAAAAAATTAGATTTACACGACGTACATATCTTACATATCTTGATTTTTTAAAGTAATCTGTCCTTCTTAAAGTGTGTGCCTTATTAGTCCCTGAGTGTTCGTAAAATGCATTTTATGTCTCAAAACAAGCCACAAATTTGAATAAAGTGCATGTTTGTGGTGCACAAATGTCACCAATTTGACAACACACGCCATATGTGATGCACCATGTCTTGAAGATGATCTCTCATCACTCCTGGTGAAGCGAATAATATGTAGAATAATATGTATTTTAGTTTTAACATTGTGGTTGCATGACTCCTGGTGACAGCCTTTTGCTAATTAATTGTGTGTTTTTAGTGTACTCCTCCAGATTTTCCATGACCTGTAGCTTTAGTTTATGCTTGTGTTTCCTGTAGTTTTTGCTTATTGCATAAAATGTGAACAGAATTTCATCTAAATATGTTTTGTGTGTGTGTGCTCAAAATACTTATTTTGTTTCACTCAGGTGCATTAGCTACTGTATCAGCAGCTCATCTGTTGAAATGCTGCATGAAACAAAGATTTGCTCAAGTTCTGTGAGAAGCAACACTCATTTCAATATAGTTAATGGACAACAGAGCTTGCAAATAAGCAGCACAGCAGCAGCAGTAAGAGTATTGTAATGTGTGACATACCGACTACATCTAACAGTTGTAAAGGTAAAGCTGAATGGGAGTGAATGACTGAAATGGTAATAATTATGATTGCAAGCTTTGATTGATGACTTATGATCAAAGCATTGAAGGAAAGTTCTCCTTACACTGTTTAACAATATGAAAAGAAATGCATCACACTGACTTGCTGTGACAAATATGATTTTACTTTAATATATGTTTGTCTGCAAAAGTCCGTGTAAGAGATTCATCTGTTTATTTGCCACTAGTCATATTTTTCTGATTCATGATTATTCATTTGAACCCATCACTCATTGGCCTTATACATAAGGGAAGAACTCAGGGTTACTGTATGTGTATATGCAGATACAGACTGATGGTGATGGACTTCACAGTGCGTGTACAGGTGCAGTTTCTTTGACTCCGACTCCGTGCACGATGAGAGGGAAGAGCCAAATGTGTGAATGTACAAAGACTTCGCTCCCCACCCCCCGTCTCTGCCGCGATAAACTCCACCACCCACAGCTGCACACACTTCTCCTGTCACGGTGATAATCTCTTTGTCAGGAGCCGTCTGTTAGAGATTTGTCCGTCTGATTCGGTGAATGTCCGAGTGGCAGGTCGAGCTGTAGTGCCACAGGGTGTCCGAGGCTCTGTGTGCTTGTGTGTGTGTGTGTGTGTGTGTGTGTGTGTGTGTGTGTGTGTGTGTGTGTGTGTGTGTGTGTGTGTGTGTGTGCTTCCAGTGCCATAGGTGGTGGGATCTCCGTCCCTGTCACAGTGTTGATGTCACTTGTCTTCAGCCCTCTGTTTGGTGACGGAAGAGGAATGTTGAACAGAAGTGGAACAGAAATAGCTACACAAGACAGTGTTGTAATTTGAATTCAGTAGCATTCTCTTGTTTTGTTGGTCTCCTCATCTTTTTGATCATATGATAAGAGATACATCAGTGCTTATTTGTCATCCATACTGAATTTCAAATGAGATGGTTTTTTAAATAGTTTCTTTCACTGTGGAAGTGTTAAATAGTAACTATCCCTCCACTAGATGGCTCTGCTTTCTTACAGCAAATTTACAATTACCTTCAACATTTACATTCAACTGTATTGACAAAATTAAATCTAAAATCTGAAATGAAATTCTTGCAAACGCGGACTATTGAAGCAACACTGATTTATTTTTATTTTGATGTTTATTTCAAAATAATTATCTTGAAAAATGTAACTTGATGCAGGCCATCTTTGTGAAAGGACCTTTTTGGTTTGGATGCAGTAATTAGCACTTTTGCATTTCCAGAAAAGGTAAAAAATGTTTAATTCTACTAGAAAAGCACTCAGAGAGCGCAGTACTCCACCAAGGCTGCTCAGTTGATGTATTATTTTCAACAGATGAAATATTTAATAAAAAATGATCTTGTGCTGAGTACAGGCATGTGTTATGCATGTGCATGTTATGTATGGATACCGAATTGCATGTAAATTATTCTGATAAAGATCTGTTGATCAGTTCATCAAGTAGTTTTACGTTTATCTAATGGTCACACTTTGGCCTCATGGTGTATTTTTTTGTTGTTTAGAGAAAAATGGGCTTGAAAGAAGTTAAAGTTTAAATTCATAACATAATATTGTTAATGTTTTACTTGATCGCTGACTGTGTGCTTCTGAATTATTGTCTGTCTTCATTACCTGTAGTACAACTTTGTTGTATTCTTATGACTGTTACTGTGCATTAAAAATAACATTTAAGCAACATTTTATTCCAGGGACATCTGAAGAAACCCAGATGCTCACTGACTGCTGGGAGACTCCACAGACAGAACATCAGCAGCTCCATCTTCAGCATCTGGACCAGCATGATGCTGTTCATGGAAACTGAAGGATAGAAAATGCTGACTGGTATTTAATTATGCAATTAAATATTAGTCAACTGTGTTCAAAAAATAAGCCAGAAACTAAGCCAGAAATAAATGTTCCTCTAATCAGACCTGTTCGATCAGATGCTGGTGATGTTTGAGAAGGTTTCTGTTTTATTACCTGACAAGCAGATGAAGAGCTCACCTGTTAGAGCTCACCTGTATTCAGGTTCCAAGTAAAGTAGTTGTCATGAAATATTCTCTCATTAATTACTGATGATGTTCGGAGCATACAGAATTCTTGGTGATCAGATGAAAGTGAAGTGATGTTTGTGTATCTGTCACCTCTGGATGTTGGAGGACAGACATCAGGTATGTATGTAGAATGTAGACTAATGTATTTTAGTAATGTTAAGAAAAAAACTGTAAACCATCCATCCCTGTTTATGAGGTTTCCTCGTGAAGGTTTAATATTTTTTCAGCAATCAGTTTCTGAAAAGTTTTTGTGGCTAGAACTGATAGAACTGAGAATGAGATGGTTCAGTTCAACTGCATCACAAACTACAGCTGTCAGTAAATCAGCGGCTCTCAGACATAAAAGATTTATAACGATCTTACAAACCTGAACATATATACGCAGTAACTGTTTTAATATTGAAACGTGAATATGCAAGGCGGGGCTGCACGGTGGCGTAGTGGTTAGCACTTTCGCCTTGCAGTGAGAAGATCCCTGGTTCGCGTCCCGGCTTTCCCGGGATCTTTCTGCATGGAGTTTGCATGTTCTCCCTGTGCATGCGTGGGTTTTCTCCAGGTACTCCGGCTTCCTCCCGCAGTCCAAAAATATGCGGAGGTTAATTGATCATTCTAAATTGCCCGTAGGTGTGAATGTGAGAGTGATTGTTTGTCTGTATATGTAGCCCTGTGACAGACTGGTGACCTGTCTAGGGTGTCCCCTGCCTTCGCCCGAGTCAGCTGGGATAGGCTCCAGCACCCCCCGCAACCCTAGTGAGGATTAAGCGGTGTATAGATAATGGATGGATGGATGGAATATGCAAGGCTGTGTTATTATATCTGTTCCATTTCATTGTTTTTCATGGTAAAAATGACCGGAGCAGATGAACCAAGATGGTGACGTCATCAAGTACGCTGGTGTTCCAATTGCACTTCAGCCTCGATGCGTTCTTGCAAGTCCATTGTGGAATCCTAAGGCCGGTAACCTCCTAAATCAATCAACTAAATTAATTAACTATCAGAGGATTACTGGACCAGCTCTCCATCTAACGGGTCCGGTTCCCGTAGCCCATATGGGTCAACCCAGATGAGATCTGAGGAACGTTTTTAAGCTGGTAAGCGAGAAAATTCGTCTAGCTTCTAACTGCCTCCATCCAGACGCCTATCCTGCTTCCTCTGATAACTAACTTAACTGAGTAGCCACTTTCGAATGGTCAAATCACTCATTTGTCTGTTATTCTGCCAGAAGCCCGCACCTATGGCTGACTCGGGGATCTCATACCTCTATGATCTTTGACACCATACTTCGGAGTCCGACTCGTAAGTCCGTTCTCGCAAAGTGCGCGAGTACGGACTTGCGTACTTAGAATTGAGAAATGGCCCTTGTGTCATTTCTGACCTGACCTGAAAATTTCATCCAAATCCGTTCGTCCGTCTTTGAGTGATGTTTCACACTGACAGATAAACAGACGGATTCACAGACAAACGTACGCTGATAGTCACATAACTCCGCTGCGTTCCTTGGCAGAGTAACTATGGCGTTTGTTTCCACATTTTGGACGAGATACTAAACTATGATGTTTTTTACACAATTTGGATGACATACTAAATGATGACGTTTTTGTCATATTTTGGACAACATACTAAACTATGATTTTTTAAAAAATATTTTGGATGACATACTAAACTATGACGTTTTAATAACATTTCGGACAACATACTGAACTATGATGTTTTTTCCACATTTTGGACGACATACAAAAGTATGACGTTTTTGTCATATTTTGGACCACATACTAAACTATGATTTTTTTAAAATATTTTGGACAACATACTAAACTATGATATTTTAATGACATTTTGGACGACATACTAAACTATGACATTTTTTTTCCCCACATTTTGGACGTCATACTAAACTATGATGTTTTTGTCATATTTTGGACGACATACTAAACTATAACATTTTAGTGATATTTTGGACGACATACTAAACTATGACGTTTTAATGACATTTCAGATGTCATACTAAACTATGACGTTTTTTCCACATTTTTTACGATATATTAAACTATGACATTTTTGTTATATTTTGGACGACATACTAAACTATGACGTTGTTGACATATTTTGGACGACATACTAAACTACGACATTTTTGCGACATTTTGGATGACATTAAATGATGAAGTTTTTTTTCCACATTTTGGACAGCATACTAAACTATGACGTTTTTTCTAAACTGTTTTTTGGGCCCTTTTGTCGGTTTTATTTAATAAACAAGTAGAAAGGAAGACCTGCAGTGAAGGGCCATGAGCTGGAATCGAACCTGCGTCTCTGACACAGTCCTGTTTATCAGTCATCCTCTCAAGCAGTTGAGCTACCTGTGCACTTTTTTTTTCACTTGTTGGACGAGATACTAAACTATGACTTTTTTTTGACATCATATGGCATGTTTTCACAACATGTTGAAAAATCATTTTTTGTTGCGCAAAATTCATGATGATTTTTTTTTTCAAACAAAACCTTTCTGGAGTATTTTTCACACCCTCCCTTACTTTATTTCATCATATGGCACGTTTTTACAACATGTTTGAAAAATCGCATTTTTTTTCGACATAGTATAGTAAGGCGTTTTTTTTGCGCCAAAATTCATGATGTTTGCTGTTCAAAGAAAACCTTTCTGGAGTGTTTTTCACGGCCTCCTTTACATTATTTCATCATATGGCACGTTTTTACAACATGTTTGAAAAATGTCATTTTTTTTCGACATAGTATAGTAAGGCGTTTTTTTTGCGCCAAAATTCATGATGATTTTTTTTTCCAAAGAAAACCTTTCTGGAGTGTTTTTTACGCCCTTGTGAGGGTGCTGGAAAGCATCCCCCTCACTAAGGTATATATGTATATTGACAGTTGGACAGACTGATACAAGTTTATTTCTTGTTTTGTGTTTGGGGGGGGGGGGGACCTGTTAACCTCTCTCTTTCTCGAGCTTGACTTCAGGGGGCGTGTTCCATGGAGTGCACACATGAGGATGCGGCTACAGGATACCAGCAGTTGTCACTCATCTGATTAGATGGAATTGAGAGATCAGAGAGGGGAGGGGTTACAGGGGGGATTTTTGAATGAGTTTAATCTTTGTTTAGTATTTCTCGGTTTGTGTGTTTTCTTTAATTTGTATCAGACTGTTAATTGCATTTATGTATTTTAAGTATAAAGGATGTTTAATATTGTGTTTTTCAATAGAAGTGTGGGCAGGTCACTGAGGTGGGAGGAGAATATAAGAGCCAGGTGGGCAATCAGTGCAGTGTGTGAGAAGGAGGGGGTCAGGCTGAAGCTCTGCTCTACTGCTGCAACTGCCATCATTGACTGCACCTGGGTGACTCCTTTGTCTGTCTGTTTGGTTGGTGAGCTGTATTTTGCACATGGTAACTAGTAAAAAACTGGAGCTCTGGAGCAAAACCTCTTGCTGTTCAGCTGATTTTTTTTATGGTGCCATGATGCTTTGCCTTTAATGCCGTTCGAGTCATCCAGTTTATAGAGGTTTATCACCATCAGAACCCTACAGCCCTCCTTTACATTATTTCATCATATGGCACGTTTTTACAACATGTTTGAAAAATGGCATTTTTTTTCGACATAGTATAGTAAGGCGTTTTTTTTGCGCCAAAATTCATGATGATTTTTTTTTCAAAGAAAACCTTTCTGGAGTGTTTTTCACGGCCTCCTTTACATTATTTCATCATATGGCACGTTTTTACAACATGTTTGAAAAATGGCATTTTTTTTCGACATAGTATAGTAAGGCGTTTTTTTTGCGCCAAAATTCATGATGATTTTTTTTTCAAAGAAAACCTTTCTGGAGTGTTTTTCACGGCCTCCTTTACATTATTTCATCATATGGCACGTTTTTACAACATGTTTGAAAAATGGCATTTTTTTTCGACATAGTATAGTAAGGCGTTTTTTTTGCGCCAAAATTCATGATGATTTTTTTTTCAAAGAAAACCTTTCTGGAGTGTTTTTCACGGCCTCCTTTACATTATTTCATCATATGGCACGTTTTTACAACATGTTTGAAAAATGGCATTTTTTTTCGACATAGTATAGTAAGGCGTTTTTTTTTGCGCCAAAATTCATGATGATTTTTTTTTCAAAGAAAACCTTTCTGGAGTGTTTTTTACACCCTTGTGAGGGTGCTGGAAAGCATCCCCCTCACTAAGGTATATATGTATATTGACAGTTGGACAGACTGATACAAGTTTATTTCTTGTTTTGTGTTTGGGGGGGGGGGGGGGGACCTGTTAACCTCTCTCTTTCTCGAGCTTGACTTCAGGGGGCGTGTTCCATGGAGTGCACACATGAGGATGCGGCTACAGGATACCAGCAGTTGTCACTCATCTGATTAGATGGAATTGAGAGATCAGAGAGGGGAGGGGTTACAGGGGGGATTTTTGAATGAGTTTAATCTTTGTTTAGTATTTCTTGGTTTGTGTGTTTTCTTTAATTTGTATCAGACTGTTAATTGCATTTATGTATTTTAAGTATAAAGGATGTTTAATATTGTGTTTTTCAATAGAAGTGTGGGCAGGTCACTGAGGTGGGAGGAGAATATAAGAGCCAGGTGGGCAATCAGTGCAGTGT
>NC_072766.1:15648219-15743219 GCF_022539595.1 Amphiprion ocellaris
TTATATTAGCTGCTGTGTCGCTTGAACGCCAAACTCTGACAGTGGAAAAATAAAACAGCGAGTCTCATCTGAATCTCCCACTGCAGCTTCCACTTCATGCTGCTGTGAACACAGTCATGAGGCGGCACAGGTGCAGCAGGATAACAGTGGGCCAGGAGACCCTCAATCAGCAGCCTCTTAACATGAAAAGTTACTTAAGTACATGTAACAGAGTACTTGTAATGCATTACTCTTCACCTCTGACGCGCCTGCAGTCTGGAGATGAGCACCTCCACTCCCTCAGCTACTCTGTGTGTGTCTAATGGCAACATCAACATGTCTGCATCTGCAAGATGAAACTGTTGCTAATAAATTGCTTTCCTATAGGTGACACAGGTTGGCAGCTGTGGGGCTGGTCTGACAACCACTAAGCAGTTCTCCCTTTAGAGGATCTAAAAGATTGCAAATGTGAATTTTGTGCATTTTTCAAGTTTGTTTCAAGCCCGTTACATAAGGTGCTTCACATCTAAAAAGCTAGTGCTTTAACAACAGGTCCCCAAAAGACATAAATTATTTATGATGACACATGAACCACACTTCAGTCTCCCTGAAAACGATGCAGAATTTTAGTGAGGACGTTCCGTACTCTTTGGACAATTTCTGGGAAAAAGAATTGTGGCAGACATGGCACTTACTCTCACCTTGGGAGTTACATGAGTGAAGAAAAGAGAAGGGGGCAGCTACAACGTGCTGTGGCTATGTTAGAAATAACTTAGAATCTAAAGTGGGCCACAAAGACACAATGTAACACATCTCACAAGATAACCTGGACAAGGAGAAAGTGAGAAGGCACCACACCTAAGCCAAGCTCTTGAAGTTTCACTCCCACTATCTATTGACTGATGTCAATCTGCCATGTAGAACAGACAATGAAAGCCAAAGCAGGGCAGAAGGTGAAACACTAACTAGTAAACTTGGTTGTACTGTCCAAAACAAGTGAGTGTTTCGGCAGTACAACTGAGTAATCAACTCGGGAAAAAAAACAACAAAAAACATCTTCTCCTGGTCCTGGCTTATCAGTTAAAACAGCTCAACATTAACCAAAAGCAACATACACATGCCTGGAGGAAGCATCCCTCTTCTCACATGTCATCTAAATGATTTGACAGCTTGTGAGAGGTTAGCAAAGGTGATCTATCGTAACAAAACACCCGGGAGCCTACAAGAGATCATTTCTGTAGTGTGATAGCTATGAAAAACATACAATAATGATCCCTACGCTGGCCCAAAGATCAATACAATCCAGAGCAGTATTGGCTGTTTCAGGCATACTTGGTTTTTACTAGGATAGATGGGGAGCAGGTGAATGTAAAAAACAAAATACAGAGTGAACTTACTGAAAAGTAGAGCCCATCCTCTTGCCATTTTCAGGAACTCCAGGATCTGGACAAACATCACCAGCAAGACCGCTTTGACTCACTGGAAAAAAAGGAAGACCATATCAGTGTCTATCTTGCTGGAGATTATGGATTGACCTCTTGTAAGGTAATTTTATGGGCTTTTGCAGCATCCTGTAACTCTTACAGGCATGGGAGCATCATATTGTGCTGACAGGTAAATCATTACACTTCTGCTCATACCTCTTATTAAGGTAAGATGAAAGTGATGGAAAAAAATATTCTTGTTATTGTGATTATAAGCACCTGAGAATTGTTCAATATGTGATGACAGTCGAGTGGTTAAGCACAAGTAGTAAAAAAAGGCTCCAGCTGTGAGAAATATTCCTAGCAGTTGTTGAGAATTCAGAAAAATGAGCCAAGCACTCGGCTTCTGAAACATTTTAAATTGATCTTTGAAATCTGTCGCCTGATTTAAGAACATATTATACAGGAATGGTAATATGAAAACAAGACCTTGTTCTTTTATGTTTACTTTTCTACCTGACAGATATGGGATTTAAAGATAGCAATGTTTTATTTGTTTATTTATTTATTTTACGACAACAATGGATAGCCTTACCAAATTATGATAATGAGCCTTTTGGATTTTCTGACAGTAATATCCATCACAACATAAAATAAATACCTCTTAACTATTTCTTGCCTGCTAGAAAAGGAGGAAGATTTCACCAACAAGTGTTTTGTTTGCTTCACTGAAGAAAAAATGTGAAGTAGCAGTGATCTGATTTAACAAAGTTTAGAAAATCAATAGGCCTTTATTACAGCAGACAGTTCGCAGAAGCTGAAGGTCTTAAGTGACTCGTATTCGTCGTTTAGTTTATTATTTACACATCTGCTTTTCCTACAGTAACATTTTAAAATGTCTCCCATGAAAAATTCTTGTCTTTGCAAAAAGGACTTTGCACAAAGCAACTGGCAACTTCAAACACTGAGAGCAGCCTGTGTAGCTGGTTCTGTTGTTATTACGGTATCTTTGAGTATCTCTGTCAGAATTTTTACACATTTTCTTTTCTGAATTGAATGAGTTTTATGGACTCTTTGGGATGGATGTAATGTCAGAACAGAAACTTTGACAAACAAGGAGAATTGCAATGCGACCTAGAGGTAGGAATTTTACCAGTGTTCACCTTCATATTAATGATTTCGTGTGAAGTTTAATAGACCTTTCTAATGGCTTACAATTGACTTGCCATGACACAATAAGGACAGTGAAACTACTTTTGTTGACAATGTCTCAGTTCCATTGAGCATGGCAGTCAGCCGTGACGGTGAGCCAGCATGGACAAACAAAGCCCAACTGATGCTGAGATATTACTTTCTAAGAGTCTTAATCCTTAACTTTCACAAGTGTATGTATCTATGAAGTGTCACAGCCAGAAATTGTGTTCCTAATTTGATTTTGCCTTTTACATCATGAAAACTGCCTTTTTTTAACCTACGCAACGCAGCTAAAACTCATTTGTCTGTCCAAGGTTGATGCAGAGACCTACCACAAGCCTTTGTTTAATTAAACCTCATTAATGTACCATTTTCTTTTTATGGCAGGCACAAGTTACTACTGAAAGCTGTCAAATGATTCAGACTACTGCAGATAGATCTCAAACTAAAACTAAACTTGACTACATTAAGGTAAATTTTGCTTCACTTCAGAGCCACTTCATTAAGTAGCATGGAGGGCTGTTATTTCCCTTTAATGTTAATTGTCATTGCCATTATGCAGACTCCTTGTACTTCTCAACTTAAGTAGCGACAACTCTGCCACAAAATTAATCAACTTATCAGCTTAGCTTGTAAAGAGTGCTGATGTCACTGCCTGTAATCAGAGTTACCTCAGGTCAAGATGCATTTGAAAGCTGTAAGTCATGTGGATATATTACAAAACAACTATGAACAGCTTCAGCTGAGCAGAGCTATGATTTACTATACCAGATGTCAATGAGACAATTGAAAAAAAAAAAAATCTCAAAGCAAGTAAAAACGATGAAACCTTGTGGTGGCAGAAAGTGACTAATCTAAGTATTTTTATTCAAGTACTACCTACTACAGTTTGTCAGTTTCATATACAAAAGACTAGTTTATAAAACAACTATACTGAAGTGACATTATTACAATAAACTTTGCCTAAACTACTAAATTCTAAAGTGATTGAGGTTTTATCCAGCATAACCAAATGCAACACTAGCCATTGTGCTTCCATAATGGTTACTTTTACTTGTGATTCATAAAATGTTTATCAATAATTCTAAATAAAATTAAAAATGTTGTCATTTTAAATTGCACATTTTTTGAAAAGGAGTGTTATTTTTGTTTTTCATTTCAGTAAATACTTTTGCAGGGTATTTTGCAACACTTTCCCAAGTTCAAACTAACAAAAGGCTTTCAGAACTGCTCCACTTTCTCTTATTTCAAGAATTATATCTCACCTCACATTTATCAGGCTTTATAATTTGTGTACAGTCATACAGTTGGAATTTTCAGTCAATAGAACCTTCTGGGAGAAATTCAACTTTAAAAAAATAGGTTTTGCATGAAATTAAAATGGCCTCATTTCCCAGCATCTCATTCCCCATGTTTGTCTCATCTATCTGCATGACCATTTAAAAAACAGCACAAGAGCAAAACACATGACAGATTTTGTTGGGTTTACATTGGGGATATTGCATTGGTTTTAGACTTTGCTCAGGCTGGGAGCATCTGCTGCATGCCTAAATTGTAATGTAAATGTAAATGAGACCAGACAACATGACAGAAACCAGTTTAGACCAGCTCTGTCTTAATGGAACTCCGTGGACGAATAATGATGGTTAGCAAGACACAAAAAAAGAGGAAAGAGAATAAATAAAATGCACGAAAATGAGGACAACTCTGAAACCAGACCACAAAAGCACAAAGGAGGAAAAAAGGAACATCCTGGAGGATTATAAAATGTGACCTGGAGAAAGAGCAATATCTGACCTCTTAACGCCTCTCTTTTTCTTTCCGCCCATCTTTTCTTGGATCTTTCTCACACGCTTATCTCTCACTTCCTGTTTTCCTCATCTGCTTCTGTTCCCACTCACTCCTTCTATCTACTTTTGTATTCGCAGTGTGTTCAACCTGCTTCTTTTTTTTTCTCCTTCTCACACACATTAGCTGCAATTTACAAAAAGGATGCTGAAGTTTTGTGCATCCCACCATAAAAGATGGATGAACGATTTGCTGCATTTGTGTGATTGTGTTCTGTGTGTGCCGAGGGGTTGTGAGTGTATAGACACTGTGTATGCATGTTTGTGTGAGATATGATGCAAACAGAACAAGCTGTCTTGTTGCTCTGCCGTGTTTTTGATGTTCAGTCCAAAAATCACCACAAACACATTCTAAAACACACTTTCCCTTTTACAATTTCTCATCACTCCTGTTCAAATGGCTTTCATTGGCATCAAATACAAAGGTTCATATGGTGGAAACAAATCCAGCTCATGCAAACAACATGAGATTGTTGTAGAAAAAAAAATCTGACAAATATTACTGTTGGGCCGATGTCAAAAATCCTCAGGCTGACTTAATCCCATATTTGCACTTAAAAGACCATTCAGCATTTAAACACAAGCTTATGATTCATAACGTCATTTCCATATCATCAAAGTGTCTTCAGAAAACCTTTCATCTCTAAAAGTCAAGTTTTTAAGAATTTGTAGAAACTGATTAAGTCTCTCGTTGGTGTCCATGTATGTTTGGCATTCCTGACATGTGTAGTAGACCCCACTTTACGTTGAGTTTCACCCCATTTAATGACTAACTTCTTCCTGCCATTTGTGGCAAACTATTCAGTTGATGCTCATTCTGGGAGATGTATCCCTGTGAACTGTAATATACTGCTGCAAGCTCTGTAGGATGCAGTTATAAAGTCATATGTAGCCACAAGCAAGAGTACTGAATGTGCTGACAAATATAAGGGAGTTATATGGCTGCTGCAATGGTAGGTTGTTAATTGCATGTAAGAGAAAAAACAGTTTTGGCTCTTACATCTTTGTAACAACTGTAGTTACAAGTTACTCCACAGGTTATGTGAAGAAACAGCAGTCAGACAATTTGCTGTGAAGTGGCTCCAATTTGACACCCCAAATTCAAGCTGACACAGTATGTTTGTCATTCAATGAATCCTTGTATTTCAAATATTGCTATACTCTTGCCATGTATTTCACATCTTGCAGTGCAATAATTAATATCTTGAATGAAGTAGTCTAACCTGAACATATGACTGATGTATTGGAAGCCTTTGGTGTTTTGTTATTTTGGCACCTTCTCTACACAACCAGCTGCAGGTTTTCTTTCTGTCTGTGTTTTGAGAACGAGTGTAAGGTACTTTTAACAAGTACCAGATACTTTTAGTGGTGATAACTGCTACCTGCTACTACAGATTTCATCACTGCTGTTACTGCGGCTAAGATGACCTCTTGAGCATCTGTATAGAGGGTGTATAATGCCAGGGTTGGGACAAAAAGGCCAGTCCTCCAAAAACCAGCTCACTGGAAAATATTCCTGACTATCTGACTAGTCAGTCTGCACCTGTTGGCTATTTTAGTAGGCAGAGCTTTAAATTTATTGCAATTCAATACAACAGCACAGCCAATAATTCTGTGTTTACAGAAAAAAAGGATGGTAAGTTTTGACCGACACTGCCAAAGAGGTACTAAAAAACCTTACATTTGGGCAAATGTCATAATCATTTATTAAAGTATAATGAACCATACACATACATATGTCTGAGTACTTGAAAAACAAACCAGTAACATCAAATATCATCTCACAACAATGTTTCTAATGTTTGTGGGCAGCAGCAATGCACTGGATGGTGCCTCTGTGCAACACCTAAGGGAGTATATTGCTGTTATTACAAAATGTGTCAGTATGAGTTGCCATCAGGGGTCTATTTTGTAGGGTGGCCGGAAACAATTTGCTTGATTTTCCACTCCTCACAGCAGAGATATTGATCAGACTACTCACTGAGTACTCCTGTAATAATATCAATCATGAAAATAATAACAATAATAATGTAGTTAATGCTACTGAGGACACACAGGTCAGGTGTCACCATGTTGGCAGGTGTCATGGCTGCAATGATCCCATTTATGAGACAGTCTCCAGTTTACTGCATGTTTGTTACTGTTCGGTAGAAACAGACTTTGCAATTCAATTCTAATGTTTATGAACCTCAGCTACTCGTCTAAGAGGAGGGTTTTGTTCTTTCTTCCTTGTTTCTAAAAAAACTGTACCCAGCATAAAGAAATTATATGGCTCCTGCCTCTACTCCTCAATGCAGCCAGAGTTTTATTATTACTTCATTAACCTTCTCAAAAGTACAAAATGTATCAAGTGCTGTATTTTCAAATTATGGTGGTTTTAAACACCTTCTACATTTACAACCTGAATTAATTCCTCATGTTTTTACACCCAAAAATGGGTGTAAAAACATGAGGAAAAAATTCTGACTGCTGCATGGAGCTGCAGTGTCTGGTGTTAGGTAGCGCATTTTTACAGGCAGTCATTTAGTTTAGTGTTTAAAAATGTTTAATAGACTCAGGTAAATCTTATAAAACAGTGTCATATTGAAACTGTACTATAAGGTTGTTCATAAAATGTTACATCTGTTAGTTTTGTTGTCTTTGTTCTAAGTAACTGAGTTATAAAGTGAGTTGCAAACCATTGGCTCGGGGAATTGCAGATAAAATGGTAAACCACAGGCTTAGAGGGCAGTGTATAGATGGATAAACACATTTGCATTCAGCATGCAAAGCCATGTAGAATGAATGTTCAGTTATTATAACAGCTGACAGGTGAAGCTCTGAAAGATAAAACCGCAGACTAAGAGGAAGTGAGAGAGGATGCAAGGAGGAAATGTGAGGCAGGGAGAGCGCAGGAGTGCATGCGTGTGTGTGTGTGTGTGTGTGTGTGTGTGTGTGTGTGTGTGTGTGTGTGTGTGTGTGTGTGTGCGTGCGTGCATGTGCGTGTGTGTGATCGGCATGTGTTTCAGGTAAGGGCTTTTGAGGTGTTCTTCAGATGCCTGCTGGATGTGGAGAGAAATGCGTGAAGTGCAGTTTGTTAATACGCTCTCTTCCACTGGCCTCTTCTTCATTGCCTCTTATCCACTCTGCCTTCTCTTTCTCCTCCACCTTCTCATGCTCATGGGTCAATCAACCCAAGAGCTCAAGTCTGCAGCCGTCTATCCCAGCATCATTCTGTTAAGCTCACAAGGTCCTCCACCTCAAAACAAGTGCATGTGTAATGTATGATGCTGAGAGTGATGAAACGGTCTTATTAGAATATCCCGATGCCAACGGACCGCGTGACTGTGAGGGATTTCCCAAAACTGTTTAACATCAATGTTGTTCCATCTTGTAATTTTCAAGTGGTCGTGTCACTTTCATTTCAGTAGACTGCCGCTGAGCACCACCTTGCCTGACAATCCTGAAGAAAACACTGATTATAAATCGCACTCTCGCGATGATGATTCATTACAGTTCTAGGTCATTGTCTAGGGAGAAAACTCCTTAATCACAATCTTTCAGCTGCTCTATAATTATGACACATCCTCAGCAGTAAACCAATGTTACTGCTGAGAGAGGGTAACTACGAGATGGGTTGCTTTCATTTGAACCGTTTTATATTGTTCTAGTTACCGCTCTTATTTTGTAGCTCAGTCTTATAATTGTCTTATCTCATCGTCAGTGTCACGTACGATTCTAATCAATAGTCCGTTTAAATTTATCCTCATGTGTGTGTGTGTCTATTAGACTGTGCTTTAATATAGGCTAGAGGCTGTTACAGACAATCTTTAGATTATGATTCATAAGCACTCCATTCTCTAGACAGGGAAAACTCATTACCATCAGTCTCTGGTTCTTTGTAATGATTATATATTGCATAAAGACTGCACATTCTCTACCATAGAGTCATAATATTACCACTGGGAGTCTACAGTGTAAAGAAGTGTTGTTCAAAGAAAGGTTCAGGACCAAAAATGGACCTTGACTTAAGCTTTTTGATGTTTTAATGACCCTGGTTGCCAGCTTGATGGTCTACATTACCTCACTGAGCTAATGTAAAAACCCACATTTACTCCATTTTGGTCCCCAAATGCTAACATGTTTTCAATGAGCATGGGTCCCATGGTGGGAAACTAAATTTCTCATTTATGTCCAGCGTTGCAAACGCTTAAGGGATCCCTGGACTACACCGTTCACAGTCATTATCATCATCTCTGGCTCCATGTAATGATTACAGATAACAAAGCTCATTCGCTTAAGTGCAACAATAATCTTATGAGTGGGATAGGTTCTTTTGAGAGTCTTTAACGAATATGTAAGAACTGCTGATGATTACTATGATTTTACTGCACACAGGGAAAATATGCAGTAAGATTTGGGCCATCTGGTGCAAAAGTGTATTCCAAGTCATAAGGTTAAGTCTGCAGCCGAGTTGATGCAGAGTCATTTTTATAAAGTCAATATCTTCTAAAGGGATATGAAGAATAACACATTTCTATAGTAATTTATTGAAAAATCTTTACACTGCAGTCAGAGAGACTTAACAGACTTACCAAAGAAAGATGTTTTTGTTAGTTGGTCCTCCTTACAACAAGCAAAACCAATAGCTTTGGACTCAGCAGACTGACTTCAGGCCTTTCAAGTGTAAATAATTTCATATACATGAATTATTGTGTATACATGTTAATTTAAGTGCGTGTACAGTATATGTCAATGAGAGTAAAGTAGAATGCGCGTGCGTGTGTGTGTGTGTGCGTGCGTGCGTGCGTGTGTGTGTGTGTGTGAGAGAGATTTTAATTCTTCACTGGGCACCGCATCATTGATAAATATAATAACCGATTTGCCCCAGGAACTCCTCACATACTCGAACATGCAGCATGCCCGTTTAAATTTTAATTGCAACAACACATGAAGATGAACACAAACACACCAGATTTCTTTTCCTACAAACACACACACACACACACACACACACACACACACACACACACACACACACGCATGCACGCACACACGCACACACCTACACAAACACAGAAAAGAATGCCATACTAATGTTAATTGCAGCAGTGCATGCTTGGCTGAGCGTGTAAATCATCAGAATTATTGATGAGGATTTTATTATGAAGTTAAATGCTAAGGAATGGATGAGGTATGAGTTTGGGCTTCCGTGATAATTAAAAGTCTGTGTCACATGATCTGAATACTGTATTAAAGGCATCTCTAAGCTGCCAAGAAATATGTCTGCCACCAGAGACTGCGTAGATATTTATCATATTTATGATTAAATTGTTTTACTGCTCGATCAATATATTGTTTGCGTTTATTTGGATTCCCATTAGCTGCCACTGAGGTGAAACCGATTTTTTCCGAGGTCCACATAACAACATTCCATTCCATTCCATTCCATGTCTCTACCTCGCATTTGGATCATACAATCAAAACAGAAAAGCTAGTTTGCCACAATTTTCCTCCTTGTCTTCTTAAATAACAACTGATTTATGCTAACCCCTGAACAAACAATAGCTTTCCAAGATCAGGTCTGAAGATATTACAAAGTCGAAGCTGAGTAAATACTTAAATGCTTAAATGCAGGCACTTGAGAGTTTCTTTCAAACTCCAAAATAAACTGTAAAAACCGCCACCTACTGCGCACATTAGCTGCCAGCATTCAAACAAACTTTTGGTGAATTACTAATAAATCATTTTAAGATCTTCACTGACAAGCGCTCTTTGTTTGTTTTTCTGTTGTGTTATTCTGACATAACCATGAAGCTTCAGACAGTTTTCTTCATATTTAATTATTTGAAACACGCTTCAGCTTTACTTCAACATTGTCATCTGCAGCATGCTGCTCACTTTCACACTAAACAGCAAAAACAGTAGAGGTTTTTTAAATAAACACCTGCAAAAATTGCCATCACCATCATGACTAGCTTGAAATTTTTTAATCGGCATTGCTGAAATGAATACTATGCATTGCTATTTTTTAATTACATATTTCAGTCACAAAGAGCAATGTTTTGGTTAAGGTTCGGTAACATGGTCAGGAAATAATAGCAGTGAATCAAACAGTTGACCAACTATGCCAACCTCCTCCCTCAGCAGACTTATTGGCTCTTTAATAGCATGAACATTGTTGCCTCATTTGCCCTAAACAGACAACAGTCACAATTATTAGAATCTATTGAGAGCTTTTTTCATTTGAATTTAAATGGGCCTTTTTTTTACTTCTGGTGTTATTGATGCTGTGTCTTTTCCTGGCTTTTATATGTAGATTTGCCTACATTCAAGATTCAAGACTTTTTAATTGTCACATGCTCATACAGTATGTGCAGTTGCATGCAAAACTCTTTAAGAGTTTGGCTTTTACCAAAATATATCCCACTAACATGGCATGCAGCATATGCATGTACTGCACAGTATGCAGTCTGTACAATATAAAAAAACAGTGAGGAGCAAATAAAAAAGTACATAGCCAAGGAGATGGGAGAACAGAAAACACAGAAATTAATGGAACATTTAAGCTTTTTGTTTTTAACTTGGCCCTTATTAGTACTCCTTATTTGACAGTGCAGTTTATCTACTAGCTCACAATCTCACAGGCAGGCTGTTGCTGGTTTACCCAATAATGATTTCATTCTCTCTGGATTCTTGGCTGCACCTCCAGGGGGAATAAATATGACACAGTGGGAACGTTTCCAGTTTTGACCAAGATGAACCATAACACCAACCCTCCTGACTTCACTGAACTTTTGGAAATTTAGATAGTTAAAGAAAAACGCTGAAATAGATAATACAAAGACTTTGGGTTTTTACTGGAAGCAACTGTGACAGGCCGCAAAAAGTGAAACCTTTTGCTGCACAGCATTTATTATTGACTGTCACTCGATCCTCATCCTGACACCAGCACACAAAAGTGTGCTGTGTGTAACATCTGGAGTCTAAAAAAATATTCAAATTCAAAATATGGGAAACAATCATGACAGAAACAAATTAGAGGTTTGAGATGATGTGCTTTCGGTTTCCAATTACACATTGACATGAGCACCGAGCAGTAAAACAGATTTACTTTGGGTCCCAAGGAAGACTTTTATCTTAATAAAAAGCAAAGTTGACATAAAAGTTGAATATGTGCAGAGAAAGTAGTTTTTTTCTCTTGCATTGCACCCAATTTCATGCATGCTGAGGTTACCCACTTCCGATACAGGCTGAGCCAGCACATTAATTTAGAACAGTGGACAGACAGTTTTATTGGAACTACTTAGTAGGTGTCCTTTATCTGGAATTAACGGACACTCCGCAGCCAATCTGAATCGAGTATTCACTCAGACCATCGTATAAAGTAATGTATCAGTCAGATAACAAGAACTTTCATTTTCTGCACTTAAGTACATGTTGATTATAATACATATGTACCTTTACTAATGTAAATGTTTACATTGTAGTATTGGTTCTTTAACTTATTGCTTCTTGAGAAGTCATGAGAGAACATATATTTGCATGGGGTGATGGTTGGTCTGCAATTAAGTGAATTGTAAGAAAAGTTTTAACAGGTTAACATGTGTATAGAGTATACACTGATCAGACATAACATTATGACCTCCTGCCTAATATTGTGTTGATCCCCCTTTTGCTGCCAAAACAGCCCTGACCCATCGAGGCATGGACTCCACTAGACCCCTGAAGGTGTGTTGTGGTATCTGGCACAAAGATGTAAGCAGTAGATCCTTTTAGTCCTGTAAATTGTGAGGTGTGGCATTCATGGATTGGACTTGTTTGTCCAGCACATCCCATAGATGCTGGATTGGATTGAGATCTGGGGAATTTGGAGGCAAAGTCAACACCTCAAACTCGTTGTTGTGCTCATGAAACCATTCCTGAACCATTTTTGCTTTGTAGCACAAAACATTATCCTGCTGAAAGAGGTCACAGCCATCAGGGAATACTGTTTCCATAAAAGGGTGTACATGGTCTGCAGCAATGCTTAGGTAGGTGGTATCTGTCAAAGTAACATCCACATGGATGGCAGGACCCAAGGCTTCCCAGCAGAACATTGCCCAAAGCATCACACTGCCTCTGCTGGCTTGCCTTCTTCCCATAGTGCATCCTGGTGTCATGTGTTCCCCAGGTAGGCGATGCACACACACCTGGCCATCCACGTGATGTAAAAGGAAATGTGATTCATTCAGGCCATCTTCTTCCATTGCTCCTGGTCCAGTTTTGATGCTCACGTGCCCATTGTTCGTCGGTACACAGGGGTCAGCATGGGCAGCCTGACTGGTCTACAGCTATACAGCCTCGTAAGCAACAAACCGAACCAGCATTAACTTCTTCAGCAATTTGAGCAACAGTAGCTCTTCTGTCGGATCACATGAGTCAGCCTTCACTCCCCATGTGCATCAATGAGCACTGGCCACCCACAACCTTGTTGCTGGTTCACCACTGTTCCTTCTTTGAACCAGATGTGATAGACACTGACCTCTGCAGACCAGGAACACCCCACAAGTGATGCAGTTTAGAGATGCTCTGACCCAGTCGTCTAGCCATCACAATTTGACCCTTGTCAAATTTGCTCAAATCTTTATGCTTGCCCATTTTTCCTACTTCTAACACATCAGCTTTGAGGACAAAATGTTCACTTGTTGCCTGATATATCGAACACACTAATAGGTGCGATGATGAAGATGTAATTAGTGTTATTCACTTCACCTGTCAGTGGTCATAATGTTATGCCTGATCGGTGTACATAGATAGCATATAGCTGCTGCTGAAAAAATAAACAAACAAAAAAAAAAAAAAACAGAAAAGGAGTGTGGTACTAATTCTTGTCTCCTGGAAGGTCAGCCTCACTGAAAAATAGATGAAATCACTGCTTCTGCCCCATCAAAGATGGATGTGTCCCATGTGTCCTTGTGTACATACAGTATGTGGCCGTGTGTGCGTCTGTGTGTGTGTGTGTGTGTGTGTGTGTGTGTAACCAGATATGTTTCAACTTTGGTTCGGAAAGGCTATCTAAATGACATATGGTCACATTCTCTATAAGCGCATAGAAACAGTGGATGGTTGTGTACTCACAGACAGCATTTTTGTGACTGGAATCTTTACTGGGCATCATCTTCACCCCTCTGGACTTCAACTCTATCGCTTTCTTCACTGTAGAAAAGAAAAGAGACTGGGGTTATTCCTTTAAATCTAAATAATTAAACCTAAATTGCTGTACATCCTTTTCTAAAGTGTTTCAGTTTTTTCGAGCTATCCCTCGGTGCACATCCCCCTATTTGTGAAATCCAGGAAGTGCTTCACACACATACCCTCCTTGTATAAAAATGCAATTAATGCAACGGTCCTAGATATTAAAAATTAGAACAGGAGAAAAAGGGGAAGAGATTAAAAGACACAGAAAAGCGGGGACGAGAGGGCAGAGAAGGGGGGAAAAGAGCAAAGGGAGGAGCAGCATTAAAATTTATTCAATCTACTTTATCCTAAGTGGCAGCACTGCAGAAGAAACAGAAAAATCTGTGCTACAACCAAACCACATTCCTCTCTCTCTCTCTCTCTCTCTGTAAGAGTGAGGCCAACGACTAAGGAAACAACACAGGAACTGAGATGCTCAAGATGACAGAAAACAGACAAACCTTGGATCAGTGTGTTTTACAGCCAACTAAATATGAGCCCCCACAAGGAAACTAACATGTACCTTAATATAGTAATTAAGTCATACGACTAGTCAGTTACATGGTAGAAAAGGTCCAGCCAGTCCATTCTGGTCATTTCAGACTTCTGTAGCCAACACAATTAAATAGGAGTATATAATTCAATTAAATGACCTCACTTTCCCTGCCATATCTTATTTGTGATTCACATATGTGGACTAATTTGTAAACATGTTCAAAGGACCTTCTGCAGAAAGACCTTCAATACACACATGCAATCATCCTCACATAAATGCTTCACACAAAGATTTCACTGCATACTTTATGTAAACAAGAAGGCCAAGGACAGATAATAGATAAGAAGTCTGAAGCAGTGTGACATACCTTGATATTGAGCACTGAATCCTTTTCTTCTATGGTTGCTGTCTGAGGTGAAATGTATCCGAAGCCAGTTCTTATTTGATATCACTGGCGAGGGCAGAGTTGTACCAGTCAGCCTGGGAATAAGCAAATAGCAAAATCTTTCATAAAATCACAACAAAAGTTAATGTAGGCAGAGATAAAACTTAACATCTACTGATATTGCCATTTTACATTACAACTATCTGAAATGGAACAGCCTTTTTAAGATATACTTTTGCTGCAGTAACTTCCGTTGTCCATGCTGTATTTATACTATAGTATTGAGAATCTATCACAACAAGACAAGGCAGACAGGAAGGACAAAGTATGATGCAAAAAAACTCTCTCTTTTCCTGCTGCAAACCCATAGTATCCACCTTTCCACACTGAAGTACAGAGCCTGTCTACAGTGAATAAACTGTATGTTGTACTATTGTATTGTGCTCTATTTCTATATTTCTGTATGGTGGTGAACATCATGGTCCTCCTCTAGAGATAGACAATGTTTGTCATAACATTCTGTTACACCAAGATGACTTGGTACATGGAAGGAAGAAGAGGTTCACATATTTCATTCTGAGGTAGCAAAAAAAATCTCCAATAAAATGCAGTTGTTGGGGGGAAGTGTTGCCATGTAATTACAGACTGCAGCATGATCCACCACTGTTGTGAGAAATGTTGTGAAATTACTCTTCGCAAACAATTCTAAATGCAATATATCATACAATGCAGAACAGAAGTGTGAACAACCGCAGGATTTAAATTACTTTATCTGAGGACATTATGTATAATGAACATATCCCTATGTGCAAGTGAACTTTCTCTAGAGTTCAAAGTGTGATTTTGATGCCACTCTGATTTGTCCTCCGAGGTGCAAAGGCGAGCTGTAATTTAAGGTGAGTTTTTGCTGAAAGGCAATTTGTTCCACTGGTTTGGAAAACGCTGATGTGGGAATAGAATGAGTGATATTATCTATTGCTATTATGATCACGCCAGACCAAAAGCAGGATGCGTGCAGCTGCACCGGGCACAGTATAACTTCCATACTTACTGTAAGAACATTTCACTGAGGGGAAAAAACCTAAAAAAGCTACAAAAGTGCTTTTTTTGCAGTTTGACGGTATCCAAACAACAACAAAATACATGGATTAGTTGTAAATTTGTAAATCAGGAGAAAGCCACATTGTACATTTGCATAAATTATCATACATTGATTAGTAATTTTGGGAATAAGGTGGATATTTCTTATTATATGAGATCTAAGCTCAGGATACAGCAGAATTGATAAAAATCAGATGTGTCTTATGTATATTTAAAAAAAAAACAAAGTATTACAACAAAGGAAGAAATAGAAAAGAACAAAGGGTGAAAAGCAACAGTAAAGTAAAGATAAAAGTTCTCATGTTAAAAATAATTTGTGAAGCTTCACTACCATGATGATGAGTTGCTTGTCTATGGTAAGTCTTACATCAGCTCTAGCTTTTCTCACATTTCACTACAAATGGCAAAAAATAATAAATAAAGTTTAAAAAAATGAAAGTTAAAACGTGTGGAAAATGGTGCACTGAGACAAAAAGGGAAATGATGTAAGAGGCTGCCTGGAAGCCAATGTTCTGCCAACATCCTCAGAGCAGTGTGAGATACTGTAACTGCCCTTTAATAATGCTGCAGGTATACTGAGTAGACAGAGAGAGACGGTGAGGGAGGAAGAAACGCAGATAAGGAAAAGGGCAGAAACAAAATATGAGAGGAGGTAAAATATTAAGAGAGCTTGTTAGACAACCTTATTGGGTGCGTATTACAGGGGACACTAAGTTCTGTCTATGTGAATACAGTTCAAATAAAAAAAAAAATCAGAGCAGAAGAAGAAAAAAATGTGAACGTGGTGGTAAAAGTACTGCCAATGTATCTGCCTGAAGGCAGTATAACTCTATAGTATACATAATGAACAGCTACAGTACTGTAGAGCAATGTGTTATCTCTCAATGAGTCAACTAGTGGGGCAGCAGCGAGTGTAGTTGAATATGGATGTGTGGTAGTGTGCTATAATAACATGAAATATGAGAGATATGAAATGCAGGGCAAAGACTATGGACATTTTTGAGGGCACTACACAGTGTACACATACCTTATCTATACTGAACTGAAAAACCAGACGGTGAATGGGCGATATACTGTAGCAAATACTGAAGGGGCTGATTTCAGACACAACCAGTTCAACCTGACATTTGACATGCATGTGCAGGTGCAAAATCAAAATTGATGTACTTTTCTACAGGCCACAACAAAGCTTTATAATACTGGGTTGTTATTTTGGCAAGAATTTATTAAAACTTTCAGTGAACTTTTACTTTGGTTAGGTGTGTCATTTTGTTTGAGCTATACCCAAACCACACTGGTAGGAAAAAAATGTTCTCACACAAACTGTCCGGTACAGACAACTAAATAAATATTTTTATGACTAAAAAACTCACTGTTATTAGCGGTATAAAACAAATAGTCACAATCTTTTTTTTCCGATCTTAAAGTTAATCTAAATATGAGCTGCACAGTGGCTCAGTGTTTTGCACTGTTGCATTGCAGCTAGAAGAGCCCCGGTTCGTGTCCTGGCCTGGGATCTTTCTGCGTGGAGTTTGCACATTCTCCCTGCACAGCCATGGGTTTTCTCCAGGTACTCCAGCTTCCTCTCACAGTCACCAGTCCATATGCTCAGGTTGACTGGTGATTCTACATTGTCTGTAGGTGTGAACGTGAGTGTGATTGTTTGTCTCTATATGTGACCCTGTGATAGACTGGCGACCTGTCCAGCTGGGATAGGGTCCAGCCTATATAAATCTAAAATCTTGCATTCTTGACTACCATCTTAGGTACCGTATTTTCGCGACCATAAGGCGCACTTCAAAGTCTTAAATTTTCTCCAAAATAGACGGAGCGCCTTATAATGCGGTGCGCCTTATGTGTGCACCGACTTCCAAAATGTGTAAATGTTGTTGTGTGACTTTGATGAGCTCCGCTTGACTGACTGACAGCATTTCCTGCCGACACGCTGCTTATATAGAGAAAAGGAGGACGTGACAGAGGACAGCATGAGAACGTTAAAGGGGGAAGTGTGGGCGTGAAAGAAGACGCTAAAGACACGCCCCCAGTTGGTATATAGTGCCTGTATGTGCATTATGCAAAACAACATGGGTTTGGCGTCACCGTCCCTGTTGATCTGTGACTCCATGCGCGTCCATCTCACAGCCGCTGTGAAAAACCAAGTGCAGCAAATGAACTCGGAGCTTGCTATCATTCCGGGAGGCTTGACGAAGGAACTCCAACCGCTGGACATCGGTGTAAACAGGGCGTTCAAAGTGAAGTTACGAACGGCGTGGGAGCGATGGATGACAGATGGTGAACACAGTTTTACTAAGACTGGGAGGCAGCGCCGGGCGAGTTACGCCACAATTTGTGAATGGATTGCGGATGCTTGGGCTAACGTGTCTGCTTGCACTGTTGTTCGAGCTTTCGCAAAAGCCGGCATCATTTATGAGGAGCCGCACGGCAACGAGACTGACTCTGACAATGACGAGCGGGAACCTGGCGTGTTCCATGGAGAACTAGTCCAGCTGTTCATTTCGGATACAGAAGATGAGGACTTTGATGGATTTGTGAATGAGGATTGATCAAAAAACAACGTGAAAACATTGCTAAATACTTCAATAAAGTACAACTGAACTCAGTTTTGCTTCCGCTACCTTTTTTAAAACACACGCTAGCATGCATGTTTTAAGCTAGTACAGGTATGTTTTACCATGCACGCGCTCTATAATACGGTGCACCTTATGTATGTGTTAAATACAGAAATAGCACCCGGAACTGAGACTGCGCCTTTTAATACGGGGCTCCTTATGGTCGCGAAAATACGGTAGAAGGAAAAAAGAATAAGCACTTAAATGCACCAAAAGTTTCAGAAATATAAGTAATAATTAGAACAATGTTTTGAAAGAGTGGTATGCTATTGGGTCAGTATTACTAATGCATTGTGTTGTAGGCAGAATTTTAAGTGCTGATGAAAATGCAACACTTTATTTGTTAATAAATTTTATATTTGCAACTTTTGTAAGCATGTCTGATAATGACTCCAGACATCTCATCTGCTGAAAGATTGGCATGGAGAGTCATTTTCATGCACATGTACAGATAGCCATGGTGCTTTATTTATCATTCTGTCTTTTCACAAAACAAATGGAGAAGATTATCCATATAAGTGATTTTGAGGGAGGACATTTTTGCATAACAAGTAGCACTATCTGGGCTGTCACACCTCTACCATTATCAGTCTGACTGGGTGGCATGAAGTAATGGGAACTGTGGAGGACAGACCATGGCCCCGGCGTGAATGCATAACCATGGTCAATCAAGACTGGAAGTTTGTGCTCTGCCATCACACAGATCGGTTTTGTACAGCATCCCAAATGGCTCAGGAAACTCCTTGGAGACGGAAGGTATGCATAAGTGTCAAAACTGTGAAGATGTGCCTCAGCGGTCATAATGTTCATTCACAAAGACCATGTCAAGGTAACATCCTGACAGCACAGCATTACCAGAATGGGTCCATGCACAGAGAGATCACTGCTTGCCTCAACTAACGGAGGACATATACCCGAATTAACTTGTTGCAGCTCTCACTTTTCATAACACTGGGTAGGGCACAGTGGGTCAGTTGTTCTATAAATTCCAGCCACAATTTTGTTAACAAAACAAAGTCATTAAAGGAATGTTAATGTACATAAATGAAACAAAACTCGACTGCCTGTACAAGAACATGAAGTAAAGTTTAGAAGTCGCGTTTTCATTTTGCATATTTTGAGTACACACAATTGTCAACAAAAGTGTACATCCACTTGTAAAGACCATGTATATCATGACAGTCTACAGTTCCCATTAAGTTATAAGACTCTTAATTTTCTATGATGGAATTATTGAAACCCATGTGTCTTTGTCACAAAAAACTGTCTTGAATTATGGTTCTTTTATAGATTTATTTGAGGTCCTTTACTTTATGTAAAGCACCAGTTCCACTGATAGCAAAACAGCTACAAAGCACAATACTGCCACCACCATGCTTGACAGTAAGTTTGGTCTTCTTAAGGGCCTCACTTTCTCTCCTTCAAATATATTTCTGGTTCTTGTTCACACCTTATGATAAGCTTTTACAAGAAATATGAAGTATAATGTTTCAACAGTGAGTCACATTGTGGGCTGCAACAAAAGCCCCTTTCTATGTTTGGAAAATATTGTATCGCAGATAACTGTTAACAGTTTCTTTTTTGCTAGGTACCATTAGAAATAATGATGGCTATCATTGGATTACTTTGACATTGAAGAGATGTTAAAAACCTTATCATTCAAGTTCTGAAGCGTTTCTATTCCTGCCAAGGAGTTACATTGTGCATATCAAGCTTAATGTTTTGCCTATATTTGTTTGCATATACTGGGAGAACTAATTATGTCTGCATTAGCTATTAGTAGTTAATAGTTGTAATTATGAGATTCTAATGCACTCTCCCATTTTTTTTATCCTGTTTGTGTGACAGTTTTCTCATAATTACAAGAAAATGTAACAAATGGATGAGGCAGGGATTTGGTTGCAAACAATGAATGCAGAGATAGGATGGACCTACATGGAGACAACTGAAAGATTTGGCATGTTGAATAAGTTCAACCAAATGAAAAAAAAAAGTCACTGTGTGGAAAGACCAGAAAGGTAGGGCAATATGAAAAGTTGAGAGGGAGACATAAAAAGTACAATATATGGTGCATCTCTTCAATTATTCATGGAGGACTGGCCAGCTGCCTGACATTGGAGTGAAGGAGAGACAAGAGGTCAGAGAAGAGGAGGAAGGAGGGATGAGAAAGAACTGAAACAAACGGTGCAAGAGAAGAAGATGGAGCAAATAGGAGCAAAAAGGTGAGAATGAAAAAAAGTTTTTTTTTTTTAAAAAGACAGGAACACTAGATGTAAAGGAAGGACACTGCACCACAGTGGTTTGGTGTCAATGGAGATGGAGAGGATACCAAAGAGATGAAGGACAAACTGGACAGAAAACAGCAAAGCAGATGTTTTCATACGAGGAATGTAGGAGAAAGACAACTTAGAAGAAGGACAACACAGAAAAAAAAGAGGCTGTACAACAACCCACATAGAGGCCTGCAGAAAAAAAACGGGCTTGTGGATGAAGAACATTGGAAAGGAGGTGAAAGTGGGAAATTCACTTACATAAACTGGAGAAGTGAGGTTAGACTAGCAGTGAGGAGAGGTCAAAAGTGATAGAGGAAGAGACAAGAAGACAAGCCTAAATGAGACAGCAAAGAAGAGAGATAAATGAGGAAGAAAGTGAAGCTGGGAGGAGAAGACTGATGGGGAAAAAGGACACAGTAGATAAAGAAGGAAGTAAAAATTCCATCTACAGAAAGAACTCATGAGGTAAAAACAAAGACAAAAGTGTAGAAGAAGAGACAGAAAGGAGAGGTACATTAGAGCACAGGAGAGGGGAAAAGAGAAGGAGAGAGGGGATGTTTGACAGACCTGAGAGAGGTAGACAACAGAAGAAGAGAGGCCAAGTCACAGAACAGAGAGGAGTTGAGGACAAAGAAACCAAAAACAGGCGAAAGGTATTTCTGTGCCGACTGTAGCACTTCTCTATTTTAAGACCAATTGCTTTTTTGGTGCTACATGAACACAAAGACAGATATAAGTTTCTACTATAACAGCACTGTTTCTTTTATGCCCCACCCTCCCAACTGGCAGCTTGAATTGCTGCTGATACATTAAGTTTATTCCACTGTTGCACTTATTGCTGGTCCCTGTGGATGTGAGCATCTGCAAAATGACAAAAAGGCACTGCAAAAATAAGTGATTGGATACAAGTCAGAAAAGTTAAAGCATATTATCCACAGCAGATAGTGGTTTATTCCAAGGGTTTAGTGCAAAAACCTGGGTGCACTGCTACTTTTATCACACTCCCACGCATTCACACAGAAAGACACACACACACACACAGACAATCACACAACTAGTAAACATCATTTAAAATGTAAATGTAATAACAGGACAAGAGAGGTGTTGCAGAGTGGAGAGAAGAGAGTGAGAAAGGACTTGTGGTTGCAGAAATGGGAGAAGGGGAGAGGCAAAGAGGGGTAGTGAAAGAAGAAGCAGCAGGAGTGGATCAGAAAGCAGGGGAGTGGAATGAGATATAACAGAGGGACATGGGGGGAGACCAAATAGAAAGAAAGATGAGATTTGAGTTAGAGAAAAGGTGAAAAAACCTGAGCCTATTTCTTTGGCAGATGTCACTGAAACTGTCATGGAAGGCTGTGTGGAAGGACGAGGTTCATCCATACAGGCTGCAGGCCGTTGCAATGCTCTTTGAATTTCCAGATAAGTCGAGGATCCAGTCAAAGGATGAAGGAGTCACAGACCTAAACCTTCCTGTCAAGCCTACCAAGGTCAAAGTGATAGAAAAGAAATTACGTCTGATTGTTGAACATCACATTGCTGAGGAGCAATGTGAGTCCTTGTTGCCGAAAAATGAATCAGTATCTCACTTGAAGCTATCTTCACGGTGATTGGATTTGCTAATCTTGATCTCGCAGGGATGTCTGATGATGATTAGTGAAGTCAGACTTAGTCTACTGAGAGAAGCTCTGGGGAAAACTCAGGGCAAACTACAGAGGTGAGATATCCCACCTGGCCTCAACTGTGACTCTGGAAGAAGACAATGGATGAGGTTCTCAGAAAAAATAATATATAAGTTGCTGTTCCAGCTGTGGATCCAGTGAATGAGTGGATTTATTCTGTTAAAATGACTAGAAAATGACCTGGATAAGCAACTAGAAAATGGATGACTGAATGGAAATTACTTTGCTTCTGCTGTTTCTATCGCAGCCAATAAAGTAATTAAAAATGAAAGAGAGTGTGTGTGTGTGTGTGTGTGTGTGTGTGTGTGTGTGTGTGTGTGTGTGTGTGTGTGTGTGTGTGTCTGTCTGTCTGTCTGTCTATATGCCTATCTAATTAGGCTTGTTTATATAGCATCATACTTTTGCCATGTGACGGCAAAAAAAAAAATTGTGGGCAATAATTTTATCACATTTTGTAGAGTGACCCTGTTACTCATTTATTGGAATAATTTGCAATTATGGCATTTCATTGAGCTAAATGAAAGTCTAAAAAGATAGGATGGCAAGGGATTTGTTTAATATGAAACGCGAAATTCCATCAGCCTCTTTAAATCAACATAATAAACTGCAGCTCATGAAAAATCCTTGATTACCATGGTGACAACACATTATAGCAAATGTTTGAGCTTCCAGCACTGGCAACTGAGTAACAATCAATGTGAATAATGCAGTGACCAATAAGACACAAAATATGACTGTGTTGTTTGCCATGTTGCTTGGATATACATTAAGGGCCTCTGGCAGAGTCAGGATTCATTCAGTTGAAGACAATGACAGCACTGTTTTTCTTTGCTTTCAAAGAGTGAGATAGAGGAGGAGAAGGGGGCAGATAGGGGACAGGGAAAGAGAGAAAAGAAGGGACAGCCAGAGGGAGTGTTGAGAGTGCAGAGACAATAAGGAAAAATAGGAAAAGTGAGAAAGTGAAATAAAGGGCAGAGGTCAGAGTGCAGAAAGAAGGAGAGGGATTTAAGAGCTGGGAAGAACTTCAGTAAAAAAAAAAAAAAAAAATCATAAACTGCTCTCTTTAAGTAATCTTTGAAGATACCAGCTGTTACAGACAGCAGTCCTATTCTATAAAAACTCTTTATTGAAGATATGCCGGTTATGTTCTTCTATGCATCTTCAAACATTTGCAATATCAATTACAAATACTGGTTAATTGATTCATTGGTGGAATGTCCTGTCAAAAGGCTTGATCATAAACTGTGAAACTTTTTGTTTCATTATACAGACATTATTCAGCAACCACTGCTGCTTTACCTTGAATTATCTATCAAAATCCTCTTTTCAATTTTTTTGTTTACAGGCCAGGTTGCTATTTTTCCCAGACTAATCTGGATAATTTTATTGATTGATGGAAAAGATGAGCAAAGGCATGCAAAGAGAGACCCTCTCCACTGCAAACTGAAATAGCTGTTTGACCTGTTGACATTTCACTTGCTGAACAGGGAGACATAAAGAAACACATATTGTAAGTCATACAGCAGGATAAAGCCGTTGAACTACAGTAGGCAACAGCAACACAAATACCTAGAGGTCTTATGAAATCTCTCTCTCTGACCCTGTCTCTGTCACTCATTTGTCTCTTAGGTGACTGCCTACATTCCCCCTCCCATCCTCTGTGATGCCTTAGGCAATCTTTTGCCAGTCTGACCTCACTCAGCAGGCAGTTTTTTTAAAAATTATACAGCCTAACAGGGTAGTTGCATGAAAACTACATACAAATGTTAGATCATCTAGGACAGAATCTTTCAATTTAGATTATGGTTGTAAGAAATACAATAGTTTAGTGGTCAAAAAACAGGACACACATATCCAAATTTCTGTCTCAAGAGAGAATACAAGGAATGGCATGGCATGATGTGGCCATTAAATACATATATGTATATATATATATATATGTGTGTGTGTGTGTCTGTGTATGTGTGTGTGTGTGTGTGTGTGTGTGCGAGCGTGCGTGCGTTAAGCAGTGTTTGTGGGTATGTGCGTGTATGTGACAGGTAGTCAACCTGACATTCAACCTGCCAGCTAGCAGACAGGAACATGAAACAGGAAATTGCTTTTGGGACAGCCAATCAGAAAAAGCTCTCCGTAAACAGGAAGGACCCGTCACAGTGGTCCTGTCAGGTGCCAGTCATTTTCACAATGACCTGCCCACATGCCTCAGTGAGAATGTCAATCATCACTTGATCTTACCTCTAGAGAGAAGTACTTAGGATTGTATTCGGTTGTGCACGGCAGACGTTTGTTTAATTGTATCTTTATATTAGTCCAGGTCATTTGTGCTAAATTTTAGCAAGAAACTTCCTACATCTGTCTTGTATAGTTTGGGGCGCTGAATATTTTCGTATAAAAAATATATAGCTGTAGGCTGAGATCAGTGGATTTTTACTGAATATACGACACCTCCTAGCTTGATTCAAACATGTATACCTCTATCTCTTTTCGACCCTGCAGTGGCACTGTGCATCCATCCATTTTCTTACACTTATCCTAGGTTGGGTCATGGTGGCAGCAGGCTAAGCAGGACATTCCAGACATCTGGCTCTGCAGTAATGGTTTCCAGTTCCTCCTGGGGGATTCCAAGGCACTCCCAGGCCAGATAAAATATGTAATCCCTCCAGTGAGTTCTGGGTCTACCTTGGGGTCTCCTCCCAGCTGGACGTGCCTAGAAACCCTCCAAAGGCAAGCACCCAGGAGGCATCCTAATCAGATGCCCGAACCACCTCTACTTGGCCTAATGTAAAGGAGCAGCAACTCAGCTTCAGCTCCTTCTGGCTGTCCAAGCTCCTCAGCTTTTTCTTAAGGCTTAGTCAGGGCACCCTACATAGGAAACACATTTTGTCTTCTTGTATGCCATTGTTTCTATTCAGAGCTCTTGACCATAGGTAAGTCTTGGAACAGAGACCAACTGGTAAATCAAGAGCTTTGCCTTTCAGCTCAGCTCCTTCTTCACCACGATGATCTGGCACACTGCATCAATCCACCTGTTCACCTCACACATTCTTCTGACACCTGTGAACAAGATCCCAAGATCCTTAAACAGTACTGGCAACAGAACCTAGATACTAGCCCGACTCACCAGATGTAGTTTGCAGGTATAAGCCTGCCATTGGCTGATCATTTCAATCGATACACTATTTCACTATTTTGAGAGATCACCAAAACCACATACTTCATTTAGCCCCGCCCATAACAACTGCGACTGATTTAAAGAAATACAAACAAGCCAGATGGTTTTCTTTCCCACTTGCAGAATGATAGTGTGGTGCAGCCAGACCATTACCTTCGATAGAATAGGCTGGTTATATAGTAATGGAAAAAAGACGCTTTATGTGTTGGAATAACATTCCCCAATTTGGTTATCTTTGAAACTATTTTAGTTGTGCTGTAAATTTTCATAGCTATTATGCTAGCTTATCAAACAAATTTCCAAATTATGAGAATGCTCAGAGATATTGAGACTAATAGTTTAAAACAAGAATGGTCAAGCAACAACGCTTCAGGTGTTCTGGTCGCCATTTTCCACTTGACAAAATGTTGGTTGTGCTCTCCAGTACACTCCCTATCTTCCCCCTGCATTGCAGAGGGCTGGTTGACAGTGGTCCTTGAATGTTATACTGTCAGAGGCAGGCTTTGTGTGTATGCGTGTGCGTACTTGAGTGTGTGTAATCTGTCAGAGCCTAGAGAAACGATCAACAGCTCACCCTGTCAGAGGGCCACTTAAGACCTGACACAGACTCACATTCACACACACGCATCACACATCCCACACCCATACACACACACAAGCAATATCATGAGAATGCCATGGATGTTGTGCACTGCGCTGCTAGTGACAGCACTAAATGCACAATTATTCTCTACTCTTTTGTTTCCATCTAGTGCTGTTCTTTATCCTTCATGCCTTCTTCACTCCACTTATTTATCTGTCAACCTATTTCTTCTATTTCTTTGCATGTTGGGCTGCAATCACAAACCATTTCCTATACATAGAGGACATCAACTGAAGGCACGACAACGTATAAAAAAAGGAGTGATCTATAGATGCATGTTTTGAAATTTTGTTACTTTACTAACACAACATGCCCTCAACACATCAGTTCCGAGACACACTGGCATAATTGACTGACTGATACATATTTTTGTTACTGAATTGAAAAACTCAGTGTCACCTTGCATAGTTGTGAAGATCATCTGGGAGACACTTCAGCACACATAAAAAGAGCTGAAGAGTTTCATCATTGAAATGACTCCTTATAGAATAAAATTTTCCCGTGGCAGCAAAAACTACCACAGATGTTTAGAAATGGATTTAATTGGTAATCAACAAGATGAATAATGTCAGATTCCTCTCAGTTAAAGTAATTGTTCTGCCTTAAAAAGCAGACAAAATGTGTCATAACAAATGGTAATATAGGCCAGTATGGTATGACAGCATTTTTTAATTCCCTAAATGTCGTGTCATTTATCAAGAGACAGTTTTGTAAATATGCATTTTCAATCTCTGCGATGTGCTGCCTCACAAATATACGACACACAATGAAACCCTCAAGCCAGCCCAAAAATTCAGTCTACTAATGTCAATGTTCTGAGCAGACCTAGCTCACAGGCATCTCTGCTGTTATTACTGAGGGAGGCCAAACAACTTTTTCACTTTCCCTAGATTTCCCCAGCAGTTACAGCAACTTGAAATATAGTGACAACACTGCATGCTTAACCATTAGGCAGCCTTCACTCCTGCAAAAACACATCTAAGCCTTCAGTGGATATGTGTGGTATTCTGAACAAACCTAGTGAATTCCAACTGAGTTCTAAATTCAAAAAGCAGAGTGTGTTCTGGCACAACAGAGTGCCAATTTTCAAATACAACTACAAAAAAGGGAGTCAAAACACAGTAATTTATCATCTTCTCTATGGGATTTGAATAAATCAAGAAAATCAACAGGGCTCCTGTGCAGCTAATCAATCAGCAGTTGAATCTGTCCTCCTCAACAACATCATTAGTCCTCTTTAAATATTAAATGCCCCTCTTGGAAGTATACATGTTAGAGAAAATTGGAGTGAAAACGACAAATGTTCTCTTTAATGTGAACAAGTCAGCTAACAGAACAATAAAGCCTCAAGGCTACTAATTCTTGTCAAAGCAGCATCCTGTGCTCCACCTAATTTACAGAACAAGGTTGTGATGTTCATGTGTTTTTTGTGTGTCTTTGTGTGCCTGTTGCACTGTTTACCATTTTTAGATTTAAAGAACACAAATGACAGGCTTTACTGTAAACCTTTCAAATGTCAATAGTGATTGTGTGTGTGTGCCTGCTTTCATTATGTATTTATATGGCATTGAACACATGGTGCCTCAGTCCTGCTGATTTTCACAAAGACCCCCGTGTCCTCCAACAAGACTATTTTTTTTATTGAACATTGCAATCTGTGTCTGAGCTGTGTCTTACCATATGCTTGGTGCTTCTGTCCCGCTGATTTCTAGGAAGTCATATTTGTCCTCTAATAAGAAGTCACTGAAGACGAGAGCTATGGTGTCCCCAGGTTCAGCAAGGATTGACCATGTGCAGTCCAGGTTGTTGTCATACTCTGCAGGGTATCCGGGGCTGGTTATTGAACCTGCGGTGCCTCGTAACGTACCCCCACATGCTCCCTCCGCTAGTTAGAAATAGAATGCCAAGGACAAAGGATGAGAAGGATTAAGAACCCCCAACATACATGACTATTTTTCTTATTTCATATACAGACAGATTACAGTGCTTACTTTGTTGGGTTGGCTAGGATTTTCAATTTTTTTTTTATTTTTATATATATATATATATATATATATATATATATATATATATATATACACGTATGTGTGTGTGTGTTGGTACAATAAGAATATTAGCCTGTGATTAACAATAAAATTGCACTACTCTGTAAAGGTCCTATTCAATGAGGTTTTGATTAATTAGAAGACACACTTTGTTTTCATAGCGTGGGCCATAGCTTAATCTCCTATTTCTATTCAAGAATGAATATATAACGCTATAATAACTGAACAACAGATAAATAAATAAAAATGTTACTAAAATATTACATCTAAAATTATGGCAATGTTATCTTTTTACATCCTCACCGTCATTTCGATCATCAATTAATTTTAATTAATACATCATTTAAGCTGTTCAACCATCTACTGGCTCTGATGGTGGAAACATGGACCGATCACCTCTTGTCTGTGAACTAAAGATCCATTAGAAGGGCTTTTCTTGAGGATTTTGGGCTTCGTCTGGTTCATACAGTAGTCTGTTACATGATGTCAGTCAGACCTTTCTGTGCTTTCATTTAATCAATACAGTATGGTTTCTTGTCTTACATTTCAGGACCTTATGTTAAGGTCACTCAATTCTCATGACCTCAGCAACACAATTATATATATATATATATATATATATATATATATATATATATATATATATATATATATATATATTTTTTTTTTTTTTTTTTTTAAATTTTACTTTCATTGCTGGAGTTAAGCGCTAAGTACTTTCCACAAACACAGTTCAATTAAATTCAACTGAAAGAACTTTATTTATCCCCAATGGCATAATTAAAATGTATAATTATTTTTACTTGAAGGTATGAATATAAACATACACAAACATAATTTTGAAGGCAATTTTCTTAAAGTAATTAAAGAAAGAAAGAAAGAAAGAAAGAATCTTACCTCTACAAAACGGTGACGGGAAGTCCCACTGTGCTCCACTGCCAGGTGATACAATACATGTGAGGATACTGTGTCCTTCCAGCACAAAACCTGACTCACAGCTGTATCGGATCTTATCCCCCATGTTGTACCGCGAGCCATGAATGATTCCATTTGGAATGAGGCCGGGGGTACCACACGTGTGGCTGGGCAGGACTGTAATACAAAGAAGAGGACAAAAAAAATGTTTTGGTTATATTATATCCAAAATAAATGTTTTTTCTTTATCCACTTCGAACAACAAATGCAAAACAATCAAGTTAATATTCAATCAACAAAGCATGAGCCAAGCAGTGTAAATGACAGAAGGCTTTAATGGCTCTATTTGTGCCAGTGCTGATGATGATGTAAGACAATGACAACAAACTTACTGGCCTGTGTCCCCAAAGAATGGATCAGTCAAAGTTCTATTAGTGAGTGAGGATTGTTGAATAATTCTTACTTGCCTCACAAGGTAAAATATCTAGTATTCCACAATAAAAAACAATAATAAATTGGTACCGTATTTTCGCGACCATAAGGCGCACTTCAAAGTCTTAAATTTTCTCCAAAATAGACGGAGCACCTTATAATGCAGTGCGCCTTATGTGTGCACCGACTTCCAAAATGTGTAAATGTTATTGTTTGACTTTGATGAGCTCCGCTTGACTGACTGACAGCATTTCCTGCCGACACGCTGGTTATATAGAGAAAAGGCGGACGTGACAGAGGACAGCATGAGAACGTTAAAGGGGGAAGTGTGGGCGTGAAAGAAGACGCTAAAGACACGCCCCCAGTTGGTATATAGTGCCGGTATGTGCATTATGCAAAACAACATGGGTTTGGCGTCACCGTCCCTGTTGATCTGTGACTCCATGCGCGTCCATCTCACAGCCGCTGTGAAAAACCAAGTGCAGCAAATGAACTCGGAGCTTGCTATCATTCCGGGAGGCTTGACGAAGGAACTCCAACCGCTGGACATCGGTGTAAACAGGGCGTTCAAAGTGAAGTTACGAACGGCGTGGGAGCGATGGATGACAGATGGCGAACACAGTTTTACTAAGACTGGGAGGCAGCGCCGGGCGAGTTACGCCACAATTTGTGAATGGATTGCGGATGCTTGGGCTAACGTGTCTGCTTGCACTGTTGTTCGAGCTTTCGCCAAAGCCGGCATTATTTATGAGGAGCCGCACGGCAACGAGACTGACTCTGACAATGACGAGCGGGAACCTGGCGTGTTCCATGGAGAACTAGTCCAGCTGTTCATTTCGGATACAGAAGATGAGGACTTTGATGGATTTGTGAATGAGGATTGATCAAAAAACAACGTGAAAACATTGCTAAATACTTCAATAAAGTACAACTGAACTCAGTTTTGCTTCCGCTGCCTTTTTTAAAACACACGCTAGCATGCATGTTTTAAGCTAGTACAGGTATGTTTTACTATGTCCGCGCTCTATAATCCGGTGCACCTTATGTATGTGTTAAATACAGAAATAGCACCCGGAACTGAGACTGCGCCTTTTAATACGGGGCACCTTATGGTCGCCAAAATACGGTATTTAGTTTTTATTAGTCTTCAGCAGTTAATCATCTTGTATTTGACTTTAATATCAATCAGAAAGTGTCACCACAGCAAGATGTGACAAAATCCCAAATAAAAGCAAAACAAAGGGCCAAAGACATGCACGTTTGGTTTTCATAAAGCTGAAAATATGCTGAAATGAATTAGTGGTATTTAGATGTCTGGCTAGCATTTTGCCTCCAATGTGCATCTGTTGTTGCCTGCTCCTAGATGACATAGCTCTACACTGGAAGCAGCTACAGGCAGCTCATGGTATAACTAGGCCAAAATCAACTATGACTGTAGCCAACACGCCTCAGCTCCACAGAAGGGGCTGCAACACAGTGGCTGAAGTACAACCTGGATAAACTCCACAGTATCTAACCCGGGTGTACGCTGTGTGCTCTGTGTATTTGTATAACTGGAGCATGTTAACTTGCTGGGTGTGTAATGTGTGTATGTAATGCGTGTCCAAACGTTTTTTTATGCGTGTGTCTGTCTATGGGCATGCACAGTGCAATGTGTCTACATGTAAGGGGTATTCAGTAAGTCAGTCTGCATGTTTGTGTACACCGTTCCAATTAAACGCTAGCATGGTAATTAGACAAAGCTTCACCATGAGACCCTGAGAACTAGGACAGAAAGAGGGAAGGGTGGGGGTGAGGGGGGTGAGAGGAAGACGAAAAGAGAGAGAAAGAGGTGGGAAAAAAGATCGGAAGATAAAGCAACAGACACGGGAAAAGGAAGAAGGGGAAAGACTAGAGACAGAATGACAGAGGAGTGAAAAAAGAGAGGGGAGCAAAGGAGGAAGAGACAGGAAAGAGGAGAGACGGAGGCTCCAGTCAGACAGGAAAACAGAGAGGTGAACTAATTGCAGTGGGCCCTAAACATGTATAATTTACTCTAATTGACTCATTATTTGGATTGTATGAAGTCATGCATCAGAGGCAAGTTACTTCCACTCAGCTGACCATGCTGTCCTCTGTGCAAACATGCTGCCTGCTTTGTTTTAATAAGGTGAGGCACACAACCAAATCCAAAGGTTAAACTAAAGCACTGACTCAAGGATGGGCAGAGGGAGGGAAAGAAGCAATGAAAAGAAGACCACTATGAAAGGAATCGTGTCCGAGCCAAGTCATTAGTCACACTTACGTGACCGCACGGTCCTGTCTGCCAAGCTGGCCTGTTTTTTAAAAATACCTGCCTGGTGCATAAAGGGTTTCCCTCATTTCGACTGATGTTTGAGGACGACATCTAAAAGAATAAGGGGCATAGTTTAGAAGGATAATGTATTGTTATTATCTCACTAATCACACACTTAATTGCAGATGCATTTTTGCTACAGTTTGGGGACAATCCAATGAAATTTTGATGTTTTGTTCTTTTTCCAGCTATCCAACTCCATGTCATTTGTAGTGGATAACCTGCAGTGCTCTGGATGTGAGGTACAGTATGTCTGACAGCAGATGTCTACTGCTTGTGGAGACATCAGCTGGAGGCTTTAAACTCCATTGAAAGAAATAAGACTTCTATTGTAATATATTTTCCTAATTATTTGATTTTATGCATGTCAGTTATTGTGCTTTGATATTAAAGGAATAGTTTGACATTTTGAGAAATGCACTTATGCTCTCTTTCTTTTCTTATTTTGTTAAATAGCCAGTATCACAAATCACAAAGATGCCTCAGGGGGCTTTAGAAATTGCACAGCATATGACACCCTCTATTCTTAGACCTTATTGATTTTCATATCTAACTTTCTGCAAAATAGCGACTGAGCATATTTCCTAAAATGTCAAACTATTCCTTTATAAGAGTTTACTGCACAAACAATCTATAGAAGGCTCACGGAACTGCCCCTCAGTTTCAGTCTGAGGACACATCAACTTTAAGTCAAACTTAGGGAATCTAGTAATTCTTTAACAGGTAACTTTAACTCAACATTACAACAATTTGTAATCTATTAATGAATATCACCATATGGAAAGAAGAAGCAGAGCCTTGTTCTCCACCAGGCTGTTTAATAGGTAATAATATGGACAGTTCCTCTTGCTGAATCACACTCTGTTAAAGTTATCAAATGAATTTAAAATGAAATATTAAATGTTGTACTTTAATTAAACAATATTGTGTCTTCTTAATTCACTCGCAAATTTAATTCTTCTGTTTTATTCAGCCCAAGAGATAATGATGACATATATTCTCTAATGGCAACTGTTTTGTTCTAAAGAAGAAAAACTGCTGAATGACACAGGCAGGATAACACTTCTGTGTATATGTATACTAACTATCTAGATATAGTTCAGGGGTTATAGATCTAAACAGGGTTACTACAAAGGTCTGGTATCACTCTTGAGCTATGACGCCTCCTCAATAAATCCAGCTGTTGCCAAACAAATTCAGAACACATAAGCCATGTCTGCACTGCAAACTGTCCTGGCTTCCAGTGAATGCTTAAAAACTGTTTCTTTGCTGGCCGCTTGTCTACAATGTGCAGAGTGATATTCATAAGACAGAAAGTTGATGATTTTCACTGTAAATAAAATTACAGATGGCAGATAGTGTATTTAATTGGAATGACTATGGGTTACTGCGACCTACTTGCAATGTGAATCAACACAACAATATGAGCAGTGTGTACAATGCTTCAATTTGTATTCCTTGTTTTTAGTCAGCTGGGTGGTATACAACCTTGTTCAGCCGTAACCCCAAGCCTGGAAAAATTCAAACTGTTGCCGGCACATGTATTCAGTGGAATAACCATGCTGATTATTTAATATTGGATGACTGCGATGTTTAACATTTTAATTATTCTAACCATTTGCAAGTTGAGGTCATTTGGGTTTGTTTTTTTTTTTTTTTTTTACAAAAAAAGACTGCATTATAATTCTGAACAAATCGGTTCAAAAAAAACAATCCTCAGATGTGTTCAAGGAAGCGTTGTGTCGGCTGTGTGTTCATGAAGAGCACAGAGGACAATGCAGGCTTCTCATTATCTCATTAAAGCAGATTGTGTGGGAATGCAATGCCCAAACACCACAGTCTAACATACAAAATATTCATATTATTGAAACCGTGCACCGTCTTAGGGTCTGTATGAAAGTGGGAATTGTATTCATTCGCATCAGCCATCATCAACAGAGAAATTTGCTCATATGTATATGTGGGTGTTTGTTTATGTCTTAAATCCTGTGTATGTGTTTGTGTTTCTGTGCGCATTCCTGTGTATGTATATCTGCACTTGTATTGGATATGTTGTGAGGACACAGTCACACTGTGGGGAAGTCCCAGAATTGAAAACATCACATTCTAGTGTGATAAGGTTATGTTTGCGGAAAAGAGTTAGGCTTCAGGTAATTCTCCAGGAAAATATTGTAAGTCATTGTAATGTCCTCTGAAGTGACAGAGACATGACTGTTTGTGTGTTTGTCTACTGAGAATGACTGATGATGCTCCTTTGTTGTGTTTGTCCCTGCCAGCCCTTCACAGCCTTAGGCCAGGTCAGCGTGTTACTATAGCAACTCTAGGCAGGGCAACAAAACTTTCATAGGGATACAGAGGTGATGAGAGACAGGTGACGGGAGCGAGGCTGAGAAATGACAGTAACAAGCGGAAAGGGCGAAGGGAAGAGAGGAATAGAAAAAGGAAGGAAGAGAAGGGGGGGGAGTTGCGTTAACCGAGAAACAACACATGAAGGATGACGGAAGTAAACAACAAGAGCCAGAAGGAGTGAGGAAGTGAGGGAGACAGGAAAGGGTGGATGGGAGAGGTGCTGATAAAGGCTTTTGTTAAATCATTTAATAATTATTATCAATGTTTTGCAGAATCCTTATGCATTAGCAATAGTATCCTATTTTTCTGTTTGATCTTTTATAATTTCATCTTCCCTCATCTAAGTAAATTAATACATTTCTGAGGTTTCCTCTATCAGTTCTGCTTCTCTGTTACTGCTACAAAACCTCAACAAGATCATTATGAAGCAGAATAATAATTCATATTAACCCTTCATTCTACTCCCACGAAGTGAATATTATAACATAGTGCTTGCTGAAATGTGTCTTTTTATGAAACAGGTCTTCATTTATTTACAGATTTCTGAAGAAAATTACATCATGGCGGCCATGTTGCAAGTAGTAAAAATACATATAGAGCCCTCCACAGCCACTGCATTAACACCTCTGATGAAGGAAGTGAATAGTATTGATTATCTTGTTGTAATGGCACCTGTCAATAGGTGGGAAACAATACGCAGCAAGTGAACAGTCAGTTCCTGAAAGCTGACATGTTGGAAGCAGGAAAAGTGAGCAAATGTAAGGATCTGACTGAATTTGACATGGGCCAAATGGGTCAGAACACCTCCAAAACGGCAGGTCTTGGGATGTTCCCAGCACACAGTAGTTAGTATTTACCAAAAGTGGTTCAAGGAAGGACAGCTACCACTTACAGGCTAACAGAGGTTGTTACGCAGACACTTGTACCAAGTTCTGATGTGTGTGTAGGCTCAGGGATAGACTAAAATACTGTGAGGCACATATTGTGTCCCACAAGCTTTTGAACCTAAAAACTGACTGTTTTGTGTATATAGTTAGCCCAACTGCTTTCACTGCACATTACCTTATTTGAAATTATATAGTTATGCACAGAGACAGAAAGTTTCTTGTTCTTCTTGCTCTTTACGTGCTGACAAGATAACTTTAGATGATGAGAAGCTGTTGAAAAGTTATGACTGTCTACCCCACAAATTTTATGCCTCCATATATGTCTAATATCAGTATAGAAAATTGCTGCTGCTAAAAGAAAGTTAAACAAGCCTAAGGAAAGTCCTCCACAATACATCTACAGTGTTTCTGTTGTCATGGATGTGCTAATGCACTCACTACTGTATTGAAATTAACTGTCATAATCATTTTGTTTGTTCCCTGATATAAATGCAGTTCATGACAACCATGCCATTATTAAAAACCACATACAATAAATGAAAAAAATATATATATTCAAAAACAGACATGAGTTTCCATGATGGAAAACACCAATGAAAAAAAACAACCACTGTACAAAACACTTTTAACACCCAGTATTAAAAGACTGTAGCTTGCAATACTGACACAAAAACAAACAAAAAACACTACAAGCATCATGCTGGCAGACTAAAATGTCATGTGGTTGATGCTGTTTGTGAGCTTTTACTCCCTAAAAACATCAGGAGTGAGAGTGAAAATGACCCCTGGTTCCCTGACAGTAAAAAAACAACGGAGTGTGAAATATATCTGTATCCACATCATGGAAGTTGCCACAAGCCAAAGTTGGAACAGATGTTTAGTCAAATCTTGCTCCACGTACCTGGCAAAAATCACTAATTTCTTGCTTAGTTTCCAGGGGGCTGTAAAGTTAAAACCAAGCGGAACCCGAACAAATGTGAGATTGTGTGCACATATTGCCAAACAGGGATTTGGACAGATGTTAACATTTGAAATGTGTCTGGGAAAATTCCACTTTCAAAGAGATTAAAACTTTGGCAGACTAGTTTATTTTTTTAAATGAAAATATGTTCTTTGGAATACATTTTGGCTTAACTAAAAATTCATGTTAGTTTTAGTCCTAAATATAAAATGCATTCAAACAGCCTGTCACTGTTCTCCAGTTCTTCCATCAAGGTACAATACTCAAACCAGTGAGTCAATTTCAAAAAAAAAAAAAGCAGTGATTTCAGCAAAGTTGGACTCTGGCTGCTTTTACTTCAGTGTTTGTACAGTCAACACCCTAGTTCAATTACAGGAAAAGGGGCAGACAACATTATTTTACCTCCTCACCATACACTATTTTGAGTCTGAACAAATCACCTCCTATCCACATCTCTGCTGGGATCCAGAGCTGACACTGAAAGCATCTCTCAATAGGTGCAATCCATAATCCATTAACACCTCTGCTCAGCTCCCATGGTGTACATGTATTAACAAATAGCAATCGCCATATTCCTTTAATCTGTGATTCCTGATGTAGAGTTGCTGCAGTTGGAAAGGTGCCAAAGTCCCTGAGCTAAATGGACTCCCCAGCACCGCTAGTGCTCCCACGGTGTAAATGTATTAACAGCTTCACTGACACATAGTACATAATAACTCTAACCAAACAAACTCTAATGGGGCTCCTGGCCAGTTGTGGTCCAGGGTCGTAGCTGATCCGAGGGCCCTCACCACCTGCTGAGCTCTCCTTGTTTTAATATGTCAACAGCTTATGTGACATTTCGGAGAGTGCTAACTCATTAATCAAAGCCATTAAAGGGCTATTTCACCTTCTGTGCACACCTTTGCTTCCACAAATTGAGCCCACAAAATAGATTTTTATTTCCATTTAGTTTTGGAGCATGTGCAAGAGAAGTACTAATTCTAAGAATAATCCTCTGAAAAGTAGCTTTTCAAAGGAGATACAGAGGTCCTGTGACATGGTAGCCAATAAATCAAAAAGTCAACTTTTTTTTCTTTCTTTTCTTTTTTTAAATGCCTAAATTCAACTTTAAAATTGGGTGTGAATTGATATTATTATACCATTAGTACAAACTGTACTCTCAAAACGGCAATGTAATCTCATACTGCATCATTAAATTTAACCTAAACTGGTGCACTCATATGTAAGGCATTAACCAGTGATGATTAGTAGGTTAATCAAGTGAATCATAGAGCAGAAATTCCAAGCTTTTCCCCAGTCCTAGCTATTCAGCTGTGATGATTAGAAGTTTAGCTTTGCTTCATGCAACAGTAAATTTTATATCTGTGGATTTTATACTGTCTTTTGAACAAGTCATTTGAAAACATCATCTTACGTAACTGTGATGGGTGTTGTGTTTTCACATATTTTATGTACGAGACAATAATTCGATTGAATAATTGAGAAAATAATCAGCAGAATAAACGATAATCAGGTTGCAATCTAAGAAATAAACAGCAACTATTTGCTTTATGCTTTTATGTTAATGCAATGATATATATATATATATAGTGTTTACAACTCCACTGATGTCTCCAGTAGAATTAAATGTATCAACCTGCTGTTGTTCAAAGAAATCAATACTACCTTGGCTCTAGAGATGATCAGGCTTTCCAGAATACACAATAGCACTTAGAAACCAAGGGATACCTAGCACAATGGAGTCGCATAAACACTGCATGGCTCGCTTTATTTGGTTCTTATTCAAAGCAGCGTGTTTCACTGTAAATCCCAATGATATTACAGATCAGAGCTTTCATTCCTGCATTTATTACTTTGGGACATAGAGCTGTTTATTATCTCAAAAAGTGACTGCTGTGTCCAAGATAATGAGAGCAACATTTCTGAATCCTGCTCGACAATTCTGGATTTCGGATTTTCCTTTTAAGTGTGCCAACCAGTGATGTTTCCAGCATTAATTCCCAGCAATCACCAGTGAAGGAGGGCAATGAGAGTGCAGATTTCACTTTGTTCTACAATACCATAGCATAAACCACACCCTAATGAATCTGGGCTAAACAACAGCAGTGGATTAGAACTTGAGTGTGTCAGGATAATACCAAACACCGCAAGAGGGAAACATGTTGTATCTACATGCAACTTTGTAGTCCGCAGCCTAAGCTGAGACTGAAGCCACATTTCGCTGGAAAAAAAGCTCCTTAAAAGTTACATTTCTGTTCTGCTCCTTTGGAGTAAACGTATTAAAATATATTAACACCGCCTTTCCTATGTTCCCTTGGTGAAAATATATTAGCGGGGCAAGTGACATTTCCAGCAGTGCTCCTCATCAATCACCTGCTAAACAGAGTAATCACTGTAGCAGCTACACTCTGTTAAACACCAGCTCTCCTCAGCCTTTCCAGCTCAGCTTTGGAACCAAGAAATATTAGATGCTAATATACAATATCCCCATGCTGTGATGGCTAGAACCATGAAGACTGATCTGAAGAGGACCTGATGAGGACTGATCTGATGAAGACCATGGAGAGGATCATCCTCAGGAACCTCCGTCCCCAGGTGAGCCCACATCTGGATCCACTGCAGTTTGCTTACCAACCAAACATTGGAGTGGATGATGCAGTGGTCTACCTGCTGCACAGATCGCTGATTCACCTGGAGAACCCCGGCAGCACTGTGAGGGTCATGTTCTTTGACTTCTCCAGTGCTTTCAACACCATCCAGCCTTCTCTGCTTAGGGTGAAGCTTGAAGGAGCGGGAGTAGACTGTCACCTGGCCTCTTGGACCATCGACTACCTCACCAACAGACCACAGTACGTGAGGCTTCAGGACTGTGTGTCTGATGTGGTAGTCAGCAGCATGGAGGTCCACAGGGGACAGTGCTCTCCCCCTTTCTCTTTACCCTGTACACGTCGGACTTCCATTATAAGTCTGGGAGCTGCCACCTCCAGAAGTTCTCCGATGATACAGCCATTGTCAGGTGTGTATCTGAGGGGGATGAGTGGGACTACAGGACGGTCATTTCTGACTTTGCTCAACACCAGTAAGACGAAGGAGATGATCATCAACTTCTGCAGGAGGAAGATGCCTCAGACTGCACTGGTGAACATCCAGGGTTTGGACATTGACATGGTGGACTCATACAAATACCTGGGTGTTCACCTCAATAATAAACTGGACTGGACACACAATACAGAGGTCCTGTACAAGAAAGGCCAAAGTCGTCTCCACCTGCTGAGGAGACTGAGGTCCTTTGGAGTGTGCAGGACTCTGCTCAGGACATTTTATGACTCTGTGGTAGCGTCTGCTATCTTCTATGCAGTGGTCTGCTGGGGAGCAGGGAGCACTGAAAGGGACAGAAAGAGACTAAACAGAAGGTCAGGAGGAGGTTCTGTCCTGGACTGTTCCCTGGACTCCATAGAGGAGGTGGGTGAGAGGAGGATGTCGGCAAAGCTCACATCCATCATGGACAATCCCTCTCACCCACTGCATGACACTGTGGGGTCTTTAAGCAGCTCCTTCAGCAGCAGACTGAGACATCCACCCTGCAAGAAGGAACGCTATCACAGGTCCTTCATTCCATCTGCTATAAGACTTTACAACATCAGCATCACTGGCTGATGTTAACATAACCTGGACTCATATCATTACCACCCCAAACCATAAAATTTGCACACCAATTCTTGCCCTGCTACATCTTTGCACTTTTTAAATGTATTTTTTCAAGCCACTTTATATTGTGTTGTTTACAGTGTGTCAATACTGCACTATTTCATTCTCATTTCTCATCCCTGTACATATTGTAAATATTATTTCTACTATTTTATTATTATTGTATTACTATTACTATGTTTATTGCTACATAAGCCGCTGTAACAATGTGAATTTACCCTGGCATGTGAGGAGAAATCAAGGACTATCTTATCTTAAGACCAGCAGCTACAGAGTCAACAGGTATTTACCAGCACGCAACAGAAAAGCATGTTCTACTGTACCACACTCGCCACATAAAGCAAATGCTGAAACTTAAAATGGACTGCTCTGATTGTACTCAAAAAGTGTGTATGTTCTCATTGCAGGTACTCCAAAGATCTAAGTTGTTTTGAACAGATATAAAGCCATGCTGATCCAGTTGAATTGGTCTGGCTTATTTTAAAGCAGCATTAATTAACAGATTTCTTGGCTGCTTGTAGGTGACGGAGGAAGCTTAAAATCAATGCCTTATAAAGATGGTTTAAATTTACACATCTAGCTGACTGATGTGTTTAAATCCAACATTATATCACTTTAACTTGTATTTCCTTCTACTATCTCCTGACTCCTTAGCTGCTAAATGCTAACTTTGCCCGTCTACTGTGTGGTGCTTTTATAGATTTTGCACAGGTTTAGGTGATAATTCTTTGCAGGATTTTCTCTACAAACAAACTATTTCACATTAAACATAGTTCTTGTTGTATTTTAAAACTAGTTTTTAACATGGGAAGTGCTGCAAATCCAACAGAGTTAGTGCAGGGAAAAATAAGCTGACACTGAACTTCTATAGTTGAGAAGCTACCTTCATTTGAACTGTTCACTGCTGCATGTCAGAGCATGTCATTACTGTGTTTGATTACTTTGCTCCAGCACAGACTCATCAACCCACAGCTCTAATGTCTGTATGCCATTCTGCTGCGATACTAGGAGCAGTTAGTTATCAAATAATGATTCTCAACCCTTTCAGACCTGAAGCAAGGAGGTTTATCTGCCGGCCATAACAATAGTGTAGCAAAGAGAACCATTACTTCAAGACAGAACTTGTTAAATTGAAGCTTGAGGGATTCATGCTTGAGGCCTTTTTTTGCTTTCACACTTCAGTCCTCCTTTGCTCTGTTGAGAAGGGCACTGCCACCTCAGTCCTATTCTCCCTTACTCTTTGCTATTTCTACAGCTTGGGTCTGTTGGTTCTCCTTCAGTGACAAAGGGAGATTTTTCCTATTCCATGGCAAGACTGACAGCTTTAAGTGATCTATTTTAATTTTTGTGGCTGTATAGGTGACTTAAGTGTTGTGTAGTGTCAATAGCAGCAGTTCGCCTGCATTGTGAAACTGTGGAGATTTATTATTATGCTCCTTTTGGAGCAATAAATGGTTTTTGCAGGACAATTTGATACCGTAAAATTAATGACCGGTAAGGGTTAAAGTCATTGTTAGCCCACATTTACAGGCCCAGATAAGGTTGCTTTGTGTCTTCACACTGAGACAAACCCATAAAGCTCAACAGAAAGTTAAAGAATTAAGAGCTGTTCTGATATGGATTATTACTCTTGAAAAACTGGACGTTCTCCAGAGGTTTTTAAATTCAGTCTTTGCTGTTCTGAGCATTTTCTGGCTCAGAAAATAGAACAGGTCATTAGAGTAATAACAGCCTGGATGAGATGAGAGTCCCTCTAAATGTATGGAGTGATCTTATTCTTAAGATATTCCAGTGGCGAAGACATCAGAAATGAACCAGCTGTTTAACGTGGCTTCAGATCACATTCAGATTCAGATCAATAATATTTTAAGGCTCTCAGCAGTAGTTTAGCAGTAGGGAGCTATGAGATGGCAAAAGTTTGTCCCTAAGCATGTCCTGGGACTATAATTACCACTTCAGTTTTATTATTCAGTTTTTTATTGGGCTGTAAAAACTGAGTGACACTGAAATTATTAACAGTTGTCATGCAACTGTGCAGAGATGACAGCTTAGTTAAGGCAATTTTTCACTCTTGATTAGATATATGACCAAAGTCTACTTTTTTTATTGCTATTTAATTAAACAGTAAGGTCTTGTGTGGATAAAAAAGAGTTGAGAACTACTGATCCAAGTCTCAAGATTTGTGACTGCTGATTATTTCACTATATTATCATTGTTTATATATATACATACACACACACACACACACACACACACACACACACACACACACACACACACACACACACACACACACACACACACACACACACACATACATATAATACAAGATTAATTCATGGAACCAACATCAAGGCAGGACACACTTTATGTTTCTAACTAAATCCTCTGAGCTGATGCCAAAAGTGTCCATCTTAATGTGTTTCATGTATTTGTTCCTTATCATTTTGAAAAATAATTATTTATGCTAAGAATTGCTCTTTTCAATGGCATGTGCAACAATAATAACACTGTATCACTTTTGGAAACTGCACCACTGGCCGGCAGTTGCTATGGAAACAGTGACCCAGCCTGAGGCTACAGAGTGCTGCAGGGGACAAACAGAGAAAACACCAGTCAACCTCTGTGTAACACAACACAGAACACATCCACAATTATTTGCACTTGAAAAAAAGAACATCTGCACAAAGTATTTTTCACATATGTAATTTTTTTGATCTGGGATAGTTCAACCTAGATTTGTAAATAAGTGCAGATAACTTCTAAAATCATGATCTGGAGTCCCAAGACTTTAATCTGTGATATACCATAGAGAGAGTCTATATTCTGAAGTTCCAAAGCATAATTTGGATATGGTTGTCTGTTTTTAAAACCATTCAGCTATAGCAAGGGCTCATTGATTTACTTTGTTTTATGGTTACTAATGGATTTATAGTTCTATCTAAATGATTATTTGTTCATGAAACACAGCTTCACTGCTAATATTTGAAGTTAAGACAGAAAAACACAGTCTCCTTAAAATGTTCTAAAATGTTCACCTTCTATGTAAAATGTTAAACAGAGTTTTTATTACTATAAACAAAGTACAAGCGGCCAAAAAATATCTGTAGACTTGAACTTCTGGCTAATTCACGCTGTACTTCAGAAGTGGACCATCTGGTTAATTTGAAAGCAACCAGTGAAGCAGCAGTTTAATTGTGCTACTCTCTAAGAGGTGCATTACTGAAATGAATCAGTACTGTGCGCATCACAAAAATTACTTGAAGAGAAAGAAAATACAAAGTCAGCAAACAAACTGTCAGTGCATCTGTCTGTCGTTCTGTTCACTTGTCTTATTTTCTATGTAATAAACTTTGCTCAGGGTTCCATGAGCCCTTTACAATAACTCCTGAAGGCACCCACACCTCACTATGATAGACAGTCGGAAAGAAGGGCTGCAGATAAAATCTCATTCAGCCTGAAAACCTCAAAATCTCTAAAAACCACATCCATTGCCAGTCTCTCATCATTCCCCCTTCACTGCTTCTCCCCTTCTCTTCCCTCCTCTCCAAAGAGCACTGCCAACACATCCTGTTCTATCTATTTCCTTCCTGTCATCATTGCTATGACAACCCTGCCCTGACCAGAGTTCTCATATAGTACAGAGTGGCCTGCCCTGAGGCTGTGGTGTGTCAGGGAGGACGAAAAATAACTACAGGAATCAACATCTTTTGTCACACGCATGAGCACAAATACATACATGCACATATGGACAGAGAACAAGTGTAGGACATGTGTGCTTTTGCATTCCAAAGTAAATCTATTCATTTCACAACAGAATATTTCTAAATATGTCTGTGCAAAAATGGAAAGAAAGAGACATTATGTTTGTGTAACGCGTGGGAGATAAACTCATCTTAAGCTCCTATCAGACTTGCTCCTACCTTCCATTAATCGGATGCCCTCTGCACTATGAGGTTACAGACCTATCTTTAATCAAAAGTGTGGTCTTTCAATTTGAGGGCATTATTTCTCCATTTGATGTTCAGATTTTGTCAAATTTCCCTCAAATCCCTATCCTCTTTCTCAAATAGCCCCTGCTCAGGTGCAAATGGTCCTGCTCTAAACTGTTTGTCTGCATGCATATATGCCGCTGCTGCACAAGTGACCTGCGCTTCAGTTTAAGTGCATCTCCTCACACTCCAGCTGCTTCTGTGCTCATGAAACTGTTGCCCTCAGATTTGTGATGCGTGATGTTCGCGCTTGGATTATAGAAAAAAAAAATATGGACATTGGTAAATATATATTAACTCCACTTAAGTGGAGGAACACGGTTACACAATAGCTGCCCATAAAGGATGCTGTAAGAAGTAAACCTGTTTACATACAAGTCTGAGCTGACATGTCATCACATCAATGGATAGGCACACAAAATCACGTACTTTGAGTTGTGCAAGGCATTTTTTGTTTTTTGTTGTCTACATTTCAGCAACATCATTGGTCCAAAAACGTTGCAGACTTCTAACGACACATCCAGAGATTAAAAAGACATTTCTTATTCACTGTGCTCTACATTTTCATATCTATTACAAACTAAAATGTTACTAAGACATTACCTTGAGATCAAATTAATGAGATTCACCAGTAATGAATGTAATACAGATTTTGGCAAAATGTTAAAAGGAGCTGGTTTTGCTTGTTACTTCCAACTGTTTGTAGGAGACTTTACTCTAAGTTTATTAAATAACAGCAAGATCTATATAACATCTCCAAAATAGAAGAGGTGCATGCATTTACGCACAACAAACAACAGCAGTACCTTTATGAATCTCTTTTAATTATAAATTATCTCTGACATGAAGATGGGATCGGTCAGGGTTCACCAGCAAGTCACACTGTGTTCTGTTCTTCACATTGGACAGGTGAGCTGTCACACAGAGTCACAGTTTAGCAGCTGCAGTAAAATCATTTGTCACATAGCGTCTTTCATTAGGTTGAGCCCTGAGTTCCATCTTACCTGGGGGAATATTTTGGTTTTACTATTATCAGGCTTGGACAGAATTTTTAGTGTTGAGGAAATGCTACATAAACTAGCTTCCTATTTTTTTTTTTTTTTGACAGTTTCATAAGCTTTCATTTAGCCTAGATTAAGTCTTTTGTTTACTACAGCATTAATTTGCTCTTGATGTACGGTCAAATCTTCCATGTATGACAAAAATCGCACGTTCTGCAGCTCTATGGTGGGTCTTTTTGAACAAAGCCATGGGGAACATTAACTTAAAAGGGAGCTATGTCTGAATGACAGAATACCAAAGCCAGATTGATGAAGACACCAATGTTGCATATCTCATGTCTGAAAAGGGTTTTACTATGCTAGGCAGCGCAGCAACAATTAACTCAATAATAAAGTTTATGACAGGTCTAGTTCAGGATCTTGAGTGTTGCAGAAATGTACAAAACAAACAAACAAAACATAGAATTAATCAGAACAGAAAGAACATTTATAGGATTAATTTCTGACATACAGCTGAATAGAGAGAGGCCATAAGTGTTGATTGTTAAAATGTTTAAATCGACATTAATCACCGGTGTCCCTGTTGCTTGTTGCATCTCTCTCTTTCATGCACACACAGTCTCACACAGGTCTAATGCATCTTCATTTAGTCATGCTGTCCTCTGGGCACATTTACATCTGTCAACGCACTATACAGAATGGATGGCTGGGCTTGTGGTTTGTGTGTCTTCCTTCATGCTGCATGTATACGTGAATCCATCTGTCTTCCTGTGCGTTTCTGTGTGTAGGGTTTGGGTATTTATCTTCGTATATCTTTAATGGCAAATCTGTCTCTGTGTCGACCTGTATTTACATGTTTGAAGATATATATTTGCCTCTGTCTTTGTATATAACAATGCATGCGTGTGAATCGGTAGGTGTCTGAATGTGCATGTGCGCTAAAGAGTCAATTTCCTTGGTATACAGTTCATGGTCCCCTGGGCGCCACAGAATCATAGGTAAACTTGATGTCACAACTATTCCCATATATCATCGGAGTGACACAAGCAAAGTTGCACACAAACACACAATATAATGCTTTAATAGTGAGACTTTGCATCACAGCTCATAAGATAATATAATAGGTATTGTAAATGTTGACATTGACATCATGTGTTGCTGCGTTGCTGCTTGATTTTCTATCCTTTCAGTTATTGTATTGCTGAAAGTAATCTGCAGCTGGCTGAACAATGCAAAAAAAAAAAGTATAATATTCTTGATCTTTTCATCCAACAAGACTTAAACAGGCTAATACTGTGAGAAAGGACAGCTCTCACATAGTCTCTCCACAGTATTTTACATCATTATGTATAGGAGATTTGAAACCACAGAAGAAAAAGTCTGTTGCTTCTCCTGTCTGCCACATGATGTGAGGGAATATTATTTGGCAGTTTTAGCAGGAAATACGAAAGCTTTCCTCTGATACACAAAAGGGGGCTGTAATGGTTTGACAGTTAAATTGGAATAATGGTTAAAAATACCATGTCATTATTCCTTGTGCTTCCCATGCTTTATTATCACTGCAATTTCTCCAGGAAAATGCCAAGAAAAAGTGGAGACTTTGTCCAGGTAATTTTGATTTTGTAAGGCTGTACCATCTGCATCATCGATTCCACAGAAATTGCCTGAATAAAAAAAAGAAGAATGATGATACTAATCGGGTTTAACTATACTGATCATCGCCATCTTCTTTCATTCTGTGTGTATAAGTTTATAAAGAATTATTCAATACTTTTATGTGACAACGTGAACCATTCCAAATAAAAAATGTGTGGCATACGTAATCCTACATTTACCCATTCACTGGGAAGTGAGCATAGCAGAACAATTAAATGACCCCTGTTGCCCCGCATCCGAATGACAGACTGCATCCATATAAAACAAAATGTGTGAAATGGCCAGCCGCTGACAACAAAGGCTGTTATGCTTGCCACAAAGCAGGCAATTATTAAAAAGTTTGCTCAGCACACCGCAAGATGACAAATCCGTCTGGCCTAAGATCAAACTAAAAATGATTTTCCTATAAGAAATGTTGAATGAGCCGAAAATAGCCAACATTGTTTTTCAGTCTTATAGCAAGTTCTAGCATCATCTCCTTATTACATCACTCAAATAATGCCAATGACAAATGATGCATATCACAGACTTTTTTTTGTCTGTCAGCTGTAAATATGCTTACACAAGTCAGTAAGGGATGAAGGGAGGGACATAATTGAGATGGCAGGATACCCAATAAATCACTGGTGCCAAAATTCCTCCAAAAAACTCCAGTGTGACATCAATCAAACCAACAATGGATGTGGACGGCCAAATTCCGCCACCTCACCACTCCAAAATGCTGCTGATACTGACTTCTGTGCAGTCGGGAGGATCTCACACCTGAGAACTTGCGTCAGATCCAAATCAGTGTTTCTGCTTCCTTCACTCATTCACATGCTGTCCCTGAATTGTCAGCTCTATTGCAAAAATGTGTATAATATTGCCTTATTTATCACTATATTCCAGCAGTCATTCTGTCACTCAAGCAACACAGCACACAGCGGGAGCACTTTTGTTTTCTGTTCTGCTTGGCTGAAAACTAACTCAACACTTCCTTAGCTGGGCGTCACAATAAATGTGAAAGCAGCGGTAGGACATGCACGCCTCTCTGGAAAGCGTTAAAAATACCATCAAGGTTAGCAAACACTGAAGTGTCAGATGGAAACATTGCAAAGACAAAGTCGGTTTTATTACATTTCTGACAAAAGAAGCCAATAAACCTACACTGATTATAATAATCTTGCAGATGTAAATTCATAAATATCAAACATGTCAGTATTAGCACAGCTGAGATCAGTATGATCAGTGTGATAACAGCTAAATCTGGAAACCCACACAACCAGATAATCTTGGCTGATGACTGAGCCACAGATTGAAATTTCTGCTGAGATGAGAGAATAAGATGTTAATACTGGAGTAAAGCTCAATAATCATGTTAAGGGGTGTCAAGCACTGCTTGTCAAGGGTAGATGTCTTGCAGGTTTCTGTTCCTTGGAAGTTAATGAGCTGCATTTGTATCTGAGACTAAATGCAGCTCATTAACTATCTACGAGGACCTAATACATGGAGGACACCAGCACTGCAGTTTGACTCTTTCAGCTGGCAAAACGTGTAATAGCAGTTAAAAGGAAACAACACATGCAAATAATTCCACAGTTCACAAAATCCTTGTTTCTTCTTTCATCATATTACTTTTAATGCTGTAGAATCAAGATCCCTGCTTATTTTAATGCAAGTCATTTAATCAGGAACTGATTTTTTTTTTTTTTTGTGCCTGGGACACCAGGTTAACACAGTTAAGAAGATCAAGATGGTATCACATTTATGTGAACAATCTGAGTTACAGACTAAATGCTTAAGGGTTTGAATAATCCAAATGGATTTAGCTGTGGACATGTCCCAAGTATTAAAACGTGCCAGATGAGCTGAGCGGAATACATCACCACATGGCTACTAAAGATGCTCTCTTGTTAAATATAGTATGTTGTGATTGGACAACACTGTAGATACGTCATCTCACTGAAAATGCACCTTTTCAGTGACTAAACATTTATGATATCTTATAAACAAATGAGGCACTGTTACATTTACAGCTTGAAAATAAAAGGAAGTTGCAATTTAAAGGACCAGCAATGAGAGTCAGCCTATGGGCTTCCATGCTAAATTAGAGTGAAATTAAACTATTGCTGATGTTGCGGAGGACCCTCTGGAAACCCCTATGAGGCGGATTGCAAATGAATCCACAATGAACCATAATGTTTTGCTTTAGAAGCAAATCACTTGGCAGAGAAACACAAACTTGTATTTTAGTCGCAAATAAAATAACAATATCAACATCAGCCACAGCTGCCCTTCTTAGAGAGGTAAAGTGGCACTTTTAGTGATGATGTAGAAGGCCAACATTCACAGTTATAACTACAATCTAATCTAAAACAAAGGACACAAAATTAAATAAACTTTTGCGGCTATAGCACAAAGGGCAGGCTTGATGTTTCCATTTGGTGCAGCTCTGTTCTGATCCACAAATACTGAAAGTTACTTTGATGTTGCTGGCAGACCAGCTGCTTGTCTGCTACTGTGTGTGAGTGTGTGTGTGATCTCCAAGCTTATCCCCAGCTTTCCTGTTCTGTCTGCCCACCTGTCTGTGTGTGTGTGTGTGTGTGTGTGTTCCTCTGTGGGTGTTAACCATAAAAACAATGTAAGCCCCGTTAAACCTCCCCATATTTCAACTTTAACACTCTCATCTCGACTCAATTTGCGCATTCCAATTGTTGTGTGTGGGAGAGAGATAAAGTCAGAGATAGAAATTTCATGTAGACCTGTGTACACCGATGTTTGTGTGTGTGAGCGAGGAAAGTGTGTCTGTTTTTGTTTGCGTATTTGAGTCAGTGTGGGTTTGTGGGCGTTTCATGTATTCTGGATCAATACACGTTGTGTTTGGGGAAATAAACAACCCCTTTAGGGCTTTCTGTGCTATAGCTGCACACACACACACACACACAATATACACGCATGCAAACGCACATGGACACACACATATTCATGCTCTTAGTCATCTCTGCCTAAGTGCTCTAACATATTACAAGAGAAATGGGGAACTGTGGCGAGGGGTGTGCAGTTCTTTGTAAATCTTTCTACATGTGCGTATGTGTGACTGGGATAAGCTCCCAGTCTTTACAGTGTGTGTGTTTTAGAAGCATATGACTACCTACAGTATAACACACACTGATATTCCACGGCCAATAAAGAACGCCCTGGTGTCCTAGATTTTCAAATTGACTCAGTGGCTGTATGTTGTGTAGCGCAACTCAAAAAATATGGCAGAAAAATGAACCAAGGTTCAATTCTTGTATTCGCTGCTGAAGCATTCACCTTGTCATTACAGAGGTCTCGATAAAAGAATGGGCATGAAACATGATCCACGTGCCTCTGTGCACTTCATCTCCTCTCCAGACACGTGCCATTATTCACAACAACTCATGTATGCGCGCTCACACTTGATGTGCTTTTGTTTTCATGAGTTTGCCGGTGCACAAGGAGTGGCATGAGGAGCACGTCAGCAGAGCAGCAGCTCCGGCAGCTTCCCATCATGTGTCCACTCAAGGGCCATTCAGGCGCAGTATCGAGCTGTAGGTCGTCCAGGTTTTGGAAGCACTTCGACAACATCACTGCAGTCATGCATGTAAAACATACAAAAATAGATCTGAAGTGTAAAATCATGCTTCAACTTGGCTTTTGGAGCATCAAACACAAGTAAAATGTGGATTTTTGAGCTACCTATGTAATTAACTGTCACTTTAAATGTATTGGCTTTTAAAATGTGTGTTCAACATACCTTGTAGTGGGAGATAAAAGCCTTAAATGATAATTCTGGTTAATTTCAACCTGGAAAGATAAGCGGGATGTGCAGATGGATATACCTGTGATTAGGTCAGATGGCAAGTGTCCCTGTATGAAAATCACAGATGCAGTCACAGAACTGCTATTCCAGTCCGTTTGAAATGATTCATGCAAAAATCTGCAGGGAGCTTGCACTTTCCTCCACAATATAATTTCTCTTAGCTCTAGAACAGTGGCAGAGAGTGCAAAGTTTACATGACCAAGAGAGCCACAATATTCATGATAATGGGGAATGGGCCGGTTTGACATAAATATGAATTATTCCTTAACTGATAATATACCTTATAGTTACAATGCAGTCTACTGTATGTGCAAGATAAGGATACAGGCCATACTGCATGATTATAATAGAAATATAGCAATACAGCAAAGTCTGGAGATGAGTCTTCATGAATACTAACACAACTGCTACTAATACAAAAAGCACAGCACACTACAGTAATTTTATAGACGTTTTAAGGGTGTTCTCACACTACAAATTCTACACATATGTTTCTCTTTGGCTAATCAAAGTGTCAGAACTTCTTAGCACACATAAGAATTACCGTATTTTGGCGACCATAAGGCGCCCCGTATTAAAAGGCGCAGTCTCAGTTCCGGGTGCTATTTCTGTATTTAACACATACATAAGGTGCACCGGATTATAGAGCGCGGACATAGTAAAACATACCTGTACTAGCTTAAAACATGCATGCTAGCGTGTGTTTTAAAAAAGGTAGCGGAAGCAAAACTGAGTTCAGTTGTACTTTATTGAAGTATTTAGCAATGTTTTCACGTTGTTTTTTGATCAATCCTCATTCACAAATCCATCAAAGTCCTCATCTTCTGTATCCGAAATGAACAGCTGGACTAGTTCTCCATGGAACACGCCAGGTTCCCGCTCGTCATTGTCAGAGTCAGTCTCGTTGCCGTGCGGCTCCTCATAAATGATGCCGGCTTTGGCGAAAGCTCGAACAACAGTGCAAGCAGACACGTTAGCCCAAGCATCCGCAATCCATTCACAAATTGTGGCGTAACTCGCCCGGCGCTGCCTCCCAGTCTTAGTAAAACTGTGTTCGCCATCTGTCATCCATCGCTCCCACGCCGTTCGCAACTTCACTTTGAACGCCCTGTTTACACCGATGTCCAGCGGTTGGAGTTCCTTCGTCAAGCCTCCCGGAATGATAGCAAGCTCCGAGTTCATTTGCTGCACTTGGTTTTTCACAGCGGCTGTGAGATGGACGCGCATGGAGTCACAGATCAACAGGGACGGTGACGCCAAACCCATGTTGTTTTGCATAATGCACATACCGGCACTATATACCAACTGGGGGCGTGTCCTTAGCGTCTTCTTTCACGCCCACACTTCCCCCTTTAACGTTCTCATACTGTCCTCTGTCACGTCCGCCTTTTCTCTATATAAGCAGCGTGTCGGCAGGAAATGCTGTCAGTCAGTCCAGCGGAGCTCATCAAAGTCACACAACAACATTTACACATTTTGGAAGTCGGTGCACACATAAGGCGCACCGCATTATAAGGCGCTCCGTCCATTCTGGAGAAAATTTAAGACTTTGAAGTGCGCCTTATGGTCGCGAAAATACGGTAATCTCCAACTACTAAGATCAACAATCTGCAAAGCACACATCACTGTCAGTGTATGAGCAGGTGTGCTCGGGAGGGCTGGCCTTAATGGAGCAGTAAGGCCCGGTAAGGCTACCACCTCTTAGACACCGCACAGCTCCTCATTACACCCAGCCCAGCCAAAGCGCCATAAACTGGGTGACTCACCTAACAACCAACAAACCTGCACTGCCACATGTTAGACAGTAACTGATATTGTTCTACTGCTACAGCGACTAAATGCAAATATGTTATTGCTTAACTCATCTGATCTGTACAGCTTATGGCTTGTGTTCAAGAAAAAATCCCAGCCAGTCATTGCAGTCATACTGATGTATGACTTTAAGCCTCACTTCATGTCTATGGTGTTGCGACCAAAATAGAGTGGAGTCCGAAAATTTGAATTAGTTCAACTTTGGGTAACAAAGTCCAAAAATTTCCAAAACTGTTAAATAACAATCTGGCCAAAACCAGACAAAACTATATTTGCTTGGTTGAATATCAACATGCAGAGCCACCTGGGAGGTGTGTTACAAAAACACTGCTGCTGGTGTCACAGTGTTTACCTCTTGGTGAATACTGAGTTCTGAGGTGTGAGACACCAGAGGTCGGTGTGGAGTGAATGGATTGAAGGTGTCAGTGGCACTTATGTGCTGCTCATGTATTGCTTTTCCTGTAAGAATGCATAAAGCAAAAGGGCATATGAAAACAAATAAAAATAAAAAATACATAAAACTACAAGTGCTGCTCTAAAACATTCGCATTTGCATTAAAATACCTGCAAAGTCAATCATCTGACAAACTATTTACAGTAAACTCCTTCAAATCTGACTGGATTATATGAGATCACACACTGGATTCCAAAGATTAATACGTCTTCTTCCAACCAGGACAATCACTATGAACATTTCATCAAATTACATTCAGTAGACCCAAAAATACTTCTGCAAAATACACAAACACACACACAAACACAAGCACACACAGAGATATAAATCATAGTTAAATGATAATATATATTATAGTTCATTATCCAACAAGGCAGTGACTATTAATCATCTCTACACAGGCATGAGAATGTGTGCGCATTTCACATCATAAAACAAAAGCTCAGTGTGTAACCGTCCAAAAGCAGTGTGCGTGTGTGTGTGCAAACCTTAACAATGTGAAGTTAAAGGTCAATGTGTGTGCACGCGGTAATACTTTAAAACGAGGGATCCGCATATCAGTATATTTGTTCATCTGTCCGTCCCTGAAAACGTCTCTGAATGTGTGTGTGTGCGTGTTCGTAGATGTGTGTATCCTGCAGCAGCCAAGATCATCACCGAAGATTGATGGCGTGAGCCTGAACCGTGCAGCTATTCGACGTCGAATGCACCTTGGTTTTACAGCACTTTACGGCTTTTTATAACATTTTACAGTGTTTCCATTTAAATAGTATTCAGTCCAGAGAAAACCATTTCTACGCTTGGGGAAACTCATATCCCGTTTCACACGTGCATATGCATGCGTGCACACAAAGATGCGCGCACACACACACACACACACACACACACACACACATGCTTGTTAAATAAAATAAGTTTGACAGTGTGACAAGCCATAGTGGGCTAAATGACAGACACAATCATTCACCACTATATAACATGTACCCATGACACTGCGACACACACAGAGCGACACACACATGGAGAACAATCGCACACGCTCTCTCTCTCTCTCTCTCTCTCTTTCAGTCTCTCTCAGACACACACACATATACAATCATTCATTGATTCATTAACCACTATGTTTCATCCATCTATCTTTCAGCAGAGGGTGAAGGACAGCTGGAGGAAAGGAGGAAGGGAGGGAAAGAAAAGGATGAATAGAAGAACTGCTGGAACATGAAGCACAAAATGATAGCGGGAGATTGATGCTCTTCTAATACACAGCAAGAAAACAGTGCATAAAAATATATTTTCAAAACTGAAAGCAAGAAGCTGAGAATGAAAATGAGAGGAGGGGAATATAAAATAGGAAAATGAGAGAGCGGTGGGAGAAACCTTTAAGGAAGAAAGAGTGGGAGCACGGTGAGAGAGTACGTTGAGGGAATGTGAGAGGCGAGTGCAATAGAGGGAAACTTCTGATGTTTTTGTGTGAAACATGTCACATAAAAGAAAAAACGAAGGGAAAAAAACCACAACAGGGGGAGCATAATTACAAGCATCTCAGAGAACCACCAGCTTTCACGCTCATCCAAACAATACACATGCACCCACGTGTGACTGAAAAACAACCAAACTGAATACATTAAAATCAACTGTGCCTGTAGCCCACACAAGAACACTCTGTGCCTTATCTTCTTCTGCAGATTACATTTCTGACAAAATCATGACAGAGACAGAAAATGAGAAGAGTGAAGGGACTGATGAGAAAAGTACCACCCATACCAATTTTAATACTAATAATAATCGTGACTAGACAAAAACAGAAATACACAAAGTTGCCCTCACTGCGTGCTGGGCTGTTAATGCCCTCTGTCTATGATTTTGTAACAATAGCATCTCTACAGAATATGCAAAAGTCATTTTGCAATAAATTTTCCATCAGCTATAAAAAAGATTGCAATAAAAAAATCATAAAAAACAGAAAATGTGGAATAAAAAAATTATTAGAATTCTGTTTTTTTCTATGTTTTTATCATCTTCTTTTTATAAAAGAGGCAAGTAAATCAGAAGTGTACAGTACTTTTAGGAAAAGTGTTACAAGAAGTAGGAGTGCATCTCTGCAACTTTTTCTTGTGAATTTTTTTTTTTTTTTTTAATGTTTAGTAAACTCCAGTTTGATTGAAATCCGCTGTGTTTACTTCCATTTTGTGAATGCAGGCAGGTATGTGCATGTCAGAAGTAAAACCTAATTACTGCAATTACTCACTTTTGTAAATGAGTTGCTTTTTCATGCAGCCAGAAATTATGATTGTTTTGACCTCAGTATTGTGTCTTCCTTCTTAATTATGAATGTGATCATTTGTTTTTAAAAAGCAACTTTGTAAGAGTCCTATTAGCAATGAAGGGGATGAAGGGCCTAGTCACTAAAGACTGTTACAGTTAAACTACACTTTATTGTTGTTTTTTTTTCATGGACAGGGTGGCTCTGACATAACAGCCCATTACTGTTTGAAATGCCTGAAGACTGTTTCATTTATTTGTAGAACATTCTTTTTAAAAAGTACATTCATTACAAGTAAACAAAGTTAGTCCCAGCATTATTTTTTCACTTATATCCCTCCTCAATATGTTCTTCATATATATATATATATATATATATATATATATATATATATATATATATATATATAAGTATTTAAAACCTAAGTAGCAAATCTAAGTAGCCAATCCTGTTGCAGGGTGGCTTTCTGAATCACCATCCTTCTTCAGAATCAGTTTCCAGTTCAAACATGTATGGCTGAATCACTCCAATACTACAACTTGTCTTTGTGGGATTGTAGAATGCTTGCACACTGTTTGAGCGGCATCTTAGGCAAGCTGGTGTGCTCAAGCTGCAGAGAGATCTTCATAGATTTATACAGTCTAAAGGAGGATATAACATAGAGGTACATCTAGGCCATTTTAAGGCAGGGAGGGACTATTTTCATGGAATAAGCTTCTACAAATGTATCTCTGATAACCAGAAATGACTTTTAAGAGGTTTGACATATGACCGTAGGGGGGCTTTTGGAAAGTATTGATTGAAAATATGAAGCAAGATCAAGATTCACTTTATTGTCCCATCTTGTAGGAAATTTGAATAAAAAATAAGGCCTATATGCTGATTGCTGGAAAGTAGTTATGGTAACCATTAAATAATCTATTGTGACCCAACTCCCTATAACAATACTGCACAAAGACAAATATCCCTCTGCTCCATGTCAGGATGTTGACTGTCAAAGCAGTATAACACATGAAGTTATAATGCACACATGTATAAGACAGACTTATTTTTATTTTCTGTTAAACAAAAACAACAAATGCAGTTTATCATATTGCTTTTGCTCTAAAACAGCATTTCTGGGGTTGAATTGCAGCATTGAGAAGTGTCTACATACATGTATTGAACTGAGTTATTGATAATTTACTTGAGTATTTCTCCATATATGTATTCCACTACACTTGAGAGGGAAATATTATACTTTAGCTTCACTATTGTACAAATGAAATTATTCGTGAATATTCAAAGTAATATTTTAATAAGACTGAGATGATTAGTATTTTGACCTTTGATATTTTAATAATCTTTTGCGACTAATATTTCTGTACTTTAATTTAGTTAACTTTTTCATATTTACTTTCCCATTTACCGCTCAAGTCAAATGGCTTGTTGCTTTCAATTTACGACATGATCAGTTTAGAATATTTCCAGTGAATGAAGTAAGCATTGCACCAAGTCTTAGAACACCACATCTTGTGGTGGTCAGTATGCAGTCTGAACTCCCACCTTTACCGGCAAAGGCCATGGCTTCACCAAAATACATGCACCATTAGGATAGCGGATCGGCTCTGTTCGTTTGAAGAGTCAGAAAATCTCAGAAACTTCAGAATTTGACGAGGGAGACAATTTCTTATTTGACTGTTTTACTATGCATCTCACAGAGTATCCATGTGGAAGAAGCCAAGCCTTTTTCAACCGCATTACCATTCTTTGCTATAAACCGTCTTCTTTTCTGCACTGAATATTTATAGGTTTATGCTGCGCATGCTTGTGTGTCATCATGGATTTCTGTGCCTAAACTACAATTTGACAGCCAGCAGTTTTTATTTTTATCCTACAGAGTGTGTTTGATTAAAAAGTAAATCACTTTCATAACTGCACTCAGACATAGCAAAATATAGTAACGATAGATCAAGATCCAGTAACTTCTTTATTTAGATATGACTTATGTCACTAGTAATTTTGGGGTAACTTCAAGTACTATATACATTTTGAGCAAACTACAAACTACCCTCAAGTGTCCTTTATACCTCCTGGAGATTTTAAACCTTCATCATCTGATGTTGCAGTTACTCTTGTAACTGCAACATCAGATGATGAAGACAGATAACTGTTCTGTCTTGGTTGTGTTGTGTCTGTATGCTGGCTGTGTGTTTGTGTGATAATAAATCCTTAATTGTAAATGTTTTGTGCTCTTAGGTCTCAATGTCAATCAGACGACACGATTAAGTAAAGTTTACAGCATATGCAATTACATCTTAGGAATCTGTCTGAGAATGTTTAACATCACTGGGTATCTTATAAGAACTTCCTTATGCAAAATGAAAAAAAAAAAAAAAACTCCAGCGCACGTAAATGGTCTGCACTAATCTTTTGCACTGGTTCTCCCATTTTACCTAAAAAGCTAACTTCTGCTATGATCAATAGCTGTTTTTGTGGCCTTTTTGAAGGTTACTCCAATAAAATGTAGCCTGACCCAGGAAATGAGTATTTCATTTGATTTGTAGCTTTATTTTTCCACCGCTGGTTATATTTCGGCCAACTAACCACCAGCCTGAGCACAACAATGGCTCACTGGATCGCAAATCACATATAATTCATTGTGTACCTAAGGTAAATAGTTGAGGTGAATCCAAATCCCTGTGGCCCCGACAGCACTGTTTTCAATCATATCTCTCTGCTGTTGAGTCACTCCAGCAGCACTACAGTGCCGCCAGAGCATCCCTGTGCCATAGCCACCAAACACAGTGTACAGGTCAAAAAAATCCTCATCCCATTTTTCTGTTAATTAAATTTCATAGCTGAGGGTCAGTAGCTCAGTGGGCAATGTCGACAGTGACCGGACCTTGTTAGAGTGACTGAAATGTGTCTCATTTCGGTAAAGGGAATGTAACTAATTCATTTGTCACCAGGTCACAGCAGCCAGAAGATTTCAACAGGCAGCGCAATTCATAGCAGGGACTTTGTCCCACAAAAAAAACTACTAAAGTGACACTGGTGATCACAAAAGTAGTTAGCACTTATCAGCTACACCCTTTAGCTGATGGCTTTTAAATTTAATGCCCCTCAACAACACGTAGTCAGGTAGTCATGCAGCAGTAGTTTTGTGAAGCATTTTACAGGAGAAAAAGCTCTGGAGGGAAGTACAGGTGAACACTAGATGGTTGCTGAAATATTCGTGACAAGGGAATATGGTTATGGTGAAAAACAAAACGATAAATACCTTTAACACTGATGTGCATGCATGCATGCAAAAAATACTGAAAACAAAGACCTGCATGCTCTTTTCTGTCAAGAGGAACTACATCCAGAGGCAGAGGTCCAGTCAGAGCTCTAAGGAAACGCCTCAAGTGAAAAAAATTAAAAACACTCAGAGAATACACAAAAATTATACAGAGGAATATTAATCCTGCCAGTTGCACAACCTTAATTATAAAAGTGCACTCAACTAACCCCTGAAAGTTAAGATGTTCATTTGCTTTTTAAAGCATTTTTGTGTAAAATACATTTTTTTTTAAAAACCTAAAAGAAATGTAGCTGTCATAATAACTAAACAGGAAAGCTAAATAGCAACAGTATTTCATAGTGGAGGAACTCTCCGCTCTATCCCATAAAGACAGAGATATCAGCATGTGAAGTATAATGTATCAACAGCAGCAAACTGCTGTCAAAACGCTTGATGAAAAAAGAACCGGCATCAAACTGGTGGAAAAACAGCATGTCTTGCTACAGACAAGGAATGTATCTGTTGCTGATGTACAAGCAGGAACACGGGCAAAATTACAGCATTTATGCAGAGTCAGTTTGCATAGTTAGGGAAATGCTGCACAAAACTGTCTTTCAAAAAATCATGCACCAATGCACTGCAGTGCAAGTTACTTTTAGACAAGTTAAAGCTGGATTAACCAACATTTTGATACTGACAATGTGAGAATTCAAAAGTTGTCATTTGTAATGACCAATTCACCAAGATATGCACCAAATTCCCCAGCTCTGCAAAGACATTTTGTTCATTCTGAATCATTGTACAGTGTTTCCAGCTCACAGCGCACAGAGCACTGAGCACAGCCGGATATTCCCCCTAGAAGTTGGTGGAGCACAGTTAAAAGCAGAGTGAATATTGGACTTACATTCATCAGGTTGCTAAAAAGCTGTTTGCTGCTGGATGTGTAAAATGGCAAACTGGCTGGTAATAGTGATGCTTAAGTGTTGTGTTTTTTAGATTGCTTCATTGTCCTCTAGCAATCAAAAAAACATTAAAGTGGTGAGAAAGGAATATCATTATTTTCCCAACTGATTAACGAGTATTAAAATACAATACACTCATTATTTAGCTCGCTATTTTAAAAAAATTCAAATAAAGACAGCTTTTTCTGCAGAAATAAATATTTAGTAACAGATTGCTTTTCTTTAGAACTTTTCCAAACCTAGTTAGGTACTGAAGTTAATTTCTCATTTCTGTGGAATTTTCTTCTGCATTAATCATTGTTCAGCTTCATTTTGGGTCTCATTTCTGTGTGGATTAGTAGAATAGAAGTGTATATTCAAAACTGAGATATTTCAGATTTCACTGCTTAAAGTAAAAATGAAACTAATATTGATAAAATGAATGACTGTTTATCAATAGCTTATAGGCTGTGCTTGTATGTGTGTTCAGCTGAGGTGCCGCCTACACTGTAATTAAAAGACGTAGACAACACTGTGAAAGGATGTTTAAACTTTCTCGTCCTGTCTTCAGATGCAGCGTACATGTATGTGGAGCGTGTGTGCGTGTGTGTGTGTGTGTGTGTGCGCGCGCGTGTGTGTGTCAATGTGAAGTCTTTGATGTATGATCAAGGATTCTTACTGTTCACGGCATGACTCCGGCTCGCGTAAACACCACACAACACTTTCATCTAACATGCACACAGATAGCCACACACCTGCACAGAATAAGACACACACACCTACACGCATGACCGCACATGCACAACTGTACACCTAAACTTACAATGAGGCAAATGCACATCATTCACTGATTGCTGAAAAATGAAAATGGAAGAAATGCAAAGGGAGTGTGTGGGGGCAGCAGTCGCCCACACTCCCGTCATTCCTTCCTTTGTCCCTTCTTTCTTTTTCTTCCTCGATATTCAATATTCAATACTCTCCACCCCCCCCCACCCACCCACACCCCCATCCCCACCCTCCCTTTCTTGCCATTCCTCTGCACCCTCTCGTCCTGTGTCATTGTCTCCTACCCTCCTCTCCGTTTTGAATCCACATTAACCTTTGAAAGCTTTATTTTATCTCTCCATTATTTGGTGCTTCCTATCTTCTCTTTGTAAACTGTCTCCATGTATTAGCTAGCACTCAGCATTTTTGCATTCACATCACTTCACCTCCACTTCTTACCTTCAAAGAATTTCTAAATAACCAGACTCTGAGTGTCGCCCCCCCTGGACCCCATACATCACACTTCATTCTCTCATCTACCATAATATCTTCTCTTTTATAGCTTTGTCATTTAGTGTTTCCTTATTCATCTTTTGGAATTGTATCCCAATATAATTTCCACAGAATCTCCATGGCCTCTGTGCACTGCATTTTTTCCCCTCTCACTCAGCATACTTTGTGATTTTGTTCCCCCTCTTTTTTTGTCTTTTTTTCTTTCCTTCTGTTACTCACCTTTCAAAGAGGCTCTGGATCTTTTCTGTTTTCAATTCCCGTTTCGAAAGCTTGGCTTTTAAAAGGTGTCTTAGTAGCTAAAGTCCTGAGGTATTATCTCTGTGGCCCCCACACATGCATCTGACTTCTTCTTTTCATACGCTGTAAAATGTATTCATGTCTCTGCATTCAATTATTTAAAAAATATTTTTGCTTGCTGTTTTTTGTCATTGCATTGTCCTTAGATACACTGAAATATTCTAAGTGACAGAATTATGATACTTATGATGCTTTTGGAGAGCATGAAAGAGAAAGTGTGTGTATGTGTGTGCATGTCTGTTTTATTAAGGAGCCTTTTTTTGAAGACTCAGGGTGCAGGATGCAAACTGAACAATGTATCTCTTGGACACAGTGTGTCTGTGAAAATGGCTGTGCTTGCATACATTCTACAAGGATTTTCACATTTCATTTTCATCTGCAATGAACAAGAAATTTAAATCCATTAACTAAACCACTTTGAAAATGCAATAGTGCAAATGAGCCAATTTAAAGATGTAGGGTAGGAGACATGTGGGTTTCTTTAAAAAGATATATTTCCCCTGAGGTTGTGCATATGGGCTGCAGGCTGTGTGTTGATCAGTCTGGAATAAGCTAGATGATAAGTCATAGATGTGATACAAGATTGTTGCTTTTTTTTATCATATATTAACATCAAAGGCAAAGAGGAATATTCCTCAGAGTAATTTGACATCAAGTGGTTCAGGTGTTTTACTACTTAATGAACATGTAGTCAGTTAAATCACTATGAATTCTCCTTCAGATTGGAAGGACTGACGAGACAAAGAACATTGTGGAACTGCTTTAGTAATTTGTACCAGAGGTATGAAGGCATGAATTCATACCAAAAGTAACATGAGGATCTATCCCCTTTGGCCTTTGGTCCTTCATATATCAACAGCTACAATTATAAAGCCTATTTGCTTTTTATCAGTGATGACATAGAGGTATGCACTGTATCTGTCATATGACTAAATGCACATTGGTATACATTACTGGTATACACTGGGTTTAATACTACTACTACCACAACAACTACAAAAAAAGCATTTCACTAACTTGGAAACTGATTTAAATACAATAACATTAGAATATTCCACGTTAACATGTCTTAAGCACAAATCCATGGGTGAATGTTAATGCAGCAACAACAACATACATTTAACTCTGGTTGTAATGCCTATTCATGATGTTGTAATTCCTATTCATGATTTGATTTGAATTGTGATTAGACAATTTACATGCAAATCACCAACTCTGAAAAAAGCTCAAAATAAAGATTGGGTTTGCTTAGCATGTGTGGATATTTAGGACACTGCACTTCCACAGGTTCAGTTTTAAGGGATAATAATATGATTTTCATGAGAACTCAGTGCACCACAACTGAAGAAAAAATACCAAGAACAATTACAAAAAAAAGGTTGTTTTTTTTTTCTCGGTGAACCTCACAGTACATGAACCTGTGCAACAGTATAAGTAAAAGCATGTTGCAGCAACTCAGCAGGGAAAATCAACATTAGTAGAACAAGGGTTCGCATAATATGAGAAAAACTGAGCTCTGAGGTGACATAAAAACAATAATTTAAAAAAAACAACAGTGCAATGCGTACAAAGCTCTGTGTCAGTGGATGTCAGTGGCCGGGCAACATATTTAAAAGGCTTTTCCAAATGATGCTTGACTGAGCAAGACTGTCCCAATGGGCACATGTGAGATGTGTTACTGTCCATGCATCCCAACATCTCTCCCTTGGGTTTTGTAGCGGGAGGAGCGGAGGTACAAGGAAGAAGGACACGTGAGGGAAGCATCGAGGCATGAATAGATAATAACCATGTGTGTGTGTGTGTGTGTGTGTGTGTGTATTTCCTTTTGTCATTGTACAATCAAGAAATGCCTTGCATTTCCGAGGATTGTGCTATGAGAGCTTCAAGTCAAGTGTCAGTGTCTTTCTCTCTCATCTATCCTCTTCACTGTACAGCCATCTAGATGTTTATAGCACGTAAGAAATGACAGCATGACAAATATTCAAATCTAAGTGTCACATTTTGCTGCAGTGTGCTTGCTATGTCCTCTTATTTATTTATTTTTTCCTGTCTCTAAACCGGGATTTGTCTAATGAAGCAGAAATTGCCCCCTCATTACTTAAAGCCTTCGTCTTAACAGGACAGGGTAACTGAGACTTTGGTTATGATGAATGTTCTCTAGTGGTCCTTTAAATTATGTTGCACTGTTATTTGTCTTCCTACTGCAGCTGCTACATGTGTGTCGCTCCAATTACGGTGTGTGTGTGTGTGTGTGTGTGTGTGTGTGTGTGTGTGTGTGTGTGTGTGTGTGTGTGTGTGTGTGTGTGTGTGTGTGTGTGTGTGTGTACTCATCTAAATGAAACCTTATGGCTATCTTGTAGCTTCTTGTTGGTGTTCAGAAGCATGTTGTATTGATTAATACACGCTATTCCCCTCAGGGGAAATGTTTATGTAACAGTGAAAGAGTGTGTTGTACATGGACAAACAGCCCACAAAGATAGGATTACAAGCTATATTACAGTAAAGCACAGCCCATGATCAATACATATAGCATCTTCAGAGTGGAAACCGTTTTGCATAACCTTGTTTAAAATTTACCTTTTTTTGCACGAGATCAATCCAGCCAAGTGATATCCATCAAAAGACACTGAGCCAATGAGGTTAATTAAAATGATACAGATAAAAAATATGTGTAGCCCAAAGCATCAATGAAAGATAATGGAAGGACATACATCTCAAGCAGTTTGACAAAACAATCCCGACTTAAAGTTCACTTACAAGCTTTCTCTAGGGCGGTTCTGAGTTCATCCACAGCTATCTGAGGACTTAATCCTCTTATTAGTATTTTCAGACTACTTTTCTGTGTCCATGTTCACATCTATGCGGTAAAAAGGACTGCAGGATCTGTTTTGAAGATCTGGGAAAGGGCTAAGTGGACCTTGAGGCTTGTGATTGTTCTATACAACTAGTGTAATATTTCTATTCTTTCAAAGGTAAAAAAAAACAAAAAAACTTTTCATGCTTACATTTCCATGAAATTAATACTGAATAAAGTAATGAAAGACTATGTGTTTTCAAAGCAAATTTATGAAAGGGATATGAGCTCATCATGTATTGTCAATGTATCTTCCAGGAAGGGTAACCTGTATCATCACTGTCATCACCAGCATCGCCCTTGAAAATTAAAGAATATTACATCAGCAGTCACAGTCATTCATGTCTTCATCTGAATTAATATTACATTACATTATTTATTTATTCCTGCTCACATGTATTCAATTACTCGACTTTGATGACAAAACAACCAATCAAGTCATTTCTTCTGATGACAGTTTTTGACAGTACATTACTAGACATGGCCTGATTTATTTCTAGTGTCTTTCTCCTGTATCTTCCTGTTTTTCCTTCTGTCTTTCCCTCTTGATAGTCAGATGACTTCTGAACAGATTGAACAGAATATTAATTGCCCCCCTAATTTATGTTAATTTATGCTAATCTACACACTCATCGACTCTCAACGGGCTCGTTATCTAGATCGTTTAGAACGGCCAGGAAGAGATTCAGTCTGTGCGACCCTGAAGGTTGCCAGTTCAATTCCCAGTGAGTTGAGCCTCGAGGCCTTAGCAACTCAATTTAACCCTGAATGAACTAGCATAAAGCTCTACTCTTAAACTGGTCAATGCATAGACAAAAATATCCTGTTAGACTGAACACACACATACACACTTCAGTCACATGTAGGACTCTTCTAATACAACTTGTGACTCACATGCAGGAAAATGCATACGTATGCACATGTTCTCACAAAACCAGCATCTTTCTGAAACCTGAGTAGTGTCCACTTAATGTAAAAATACTGTTATTATTATGTGGTTTAAAATGACCTTAAAGGTGCCTTTCTCTGCTGCAACATTTCATGGTTTGTTTGGATCAAACAAAGAAAAACAGCAAAATACAGCGAGAGAGCATGACATGTCATCTTGTTTTCCAAATTATTTCTCTCGGTAAAAGCTTTATTTGAAAGGCTGAGGGCCACAGACACCCAAAAGATGTCGGAGTATAATACAGGATCACAAATTAAATGTGAATGGGGGGCCTGATTGGTAAGTGGAGCTTGTGGTGTTAGTTGAAATTTTGGACATTTACAAATGGCCATTTTAATCTCTGAACCAACCGCTTTGTGCGCTGAATGAAAAGGACATTTTTGAGTTTTGCCTCTTAGCAGCATTTTTTACTATTTGACTTTAATTGCTGTTATTGTATGTATGTGTACAAGCTATAACAATTATTTAATTTAGAAAACCATAGGAGAAATGAACCCTGCATTTGGCATGTTTACCTAAATCTATAACTTTTGCCTTTTTCACTTTAGTTGTGTGCTCAAACACTAGAAAGGAAAATGAGCCTCTTGGTTAACATATTTTCAGAAATGCAATTAGTAGGTACTGTCCCTGTCAAATACATGACTAAACATTAAGTTAAACCAGAAAAAACAGCTAACGGCTCTCCGGGGAGTTTTCCAGAAGTTGCCGACGAGGATCAAGTGCATTGTGTCAGACTGGGTGTGAAGATTTCAGGAAATATACAAGTCTGCATTACAAAGTGGGTATATGAAGTTTGAAGGATGCGTATTTTGACTAACCAGGTAGCTGTTACTGAAATATTAACAGCTGAACCATGTAGTGTTCCTACAAACTGACACATGTTCTGTAAGGATATATTAACTAAATGACTTGCATGCCTGTAATTACTTTCAAATTCAAAAGTAGTACAAGTTTTATCTGCACCACAATCATCTATATTTTCCAACCGGTACAGTCTAGTTATTGTCTTTGAATTGAAATTAAAACACCTACTTTTAGGTTAATTTTGGACAGTTTTATTGCTAGTGTGGGTGCACCCACATTAGTTTCCTCGCTTTTGTTGCTGTGGTGACCTAATTTCTCCACACACTTTATTAAAGTTTCATCTTATCCTGTCCAGTCTGTCCCTCCCGTGAAGGGTACAACACAATAAAGATATTTAATTTTAATTTTCCCAGCTAGTGTGACCGGCAGACTCGTGTATGACACACGCACACTCTGTTGAAAGCCCCAAGCAATACCCATTCACAGATGTTTTCCAATTTCTGATCTGTTTAAGCTCAAAGTAACACATACACAAACACAGACACACACCTAGCTGTGACTCTATCCCTTCCCATAAATCACAATCTCCTGTAACCTTAAATCAAATGCTCAAAAGTAATGGTTTACTTGATAGGAACTTGCTGTTTGTCCCTCAAAAGGGAGGCATGTGTAACAATGTGACTGTGCAAACTGATTCATGCCCCCACAACATGAGGAAACCACACATGCAACATAACGGAGTTAAAGAACAGCTTCTGTATTCATGAAAATTTAATAAAGTTGCTAAGCGTTCCTGTTCCACATGTCTTCATGTTTGTGTGTGTGTGTGTGCGTGCGTGCGTGCGTGCGTGCGTGTGTGTTTGTGTGTACATGTGTGCTTGGCTCGATCAGATCAGGCTAAGTTGAAACAGAGGGAGGCATCGGAGCATGACAGTGTTTGTGTAGGTTGTGTGTGATAGAGGATTTGTGGAAATCCCATTGCTGTGTTCTTAATAGGACCAACAGCATTTCTCTGTCAAACAAAAGCCGCCTCCACAGCCAAAAACAATAGATTTTTACATTAAGATTCAAGGTTTGAAAGGTAGCAAAACGGGTGACAAGACAACCGATTCTGTTGTACCACGAGTTTGTCCTCTGTTCGTCTAGCGTTCGACTGGCTTTGCCCACTGCAATTGCTGCCCTGACGCTTACCAGAGTTGACAGTTCTGCTCATTTGACTGCTCATACCAGAAGACCACCAAAGACACTATCAAGCTTGTTTGATAACAATTGGGACATCCTGCTTGAGGTCAGTAGCATTGGAGGGCAATTAAATGGAGGCATGCTGACTCTCTCACAGCAGGAATGCGACGAGGCTCCATAATTACCCTACCGTCAAAAAGTCATCACTCGTTGCAGGTGTAGAGATAGGCATTGCTTCTAAGCACACAGTCCCACAGTTTTGACTCTAAGCAGTCTACTACCAATTCATTTTGTCTGATTTTTTTCCCCATTATCATGTCGCTCAGAGGTTTTTCTGTTTTGTTGAAAAGGTTAGTCGATCTTCACATGTGAAACTCCATGTCACCATTGCACATCACATTAACAGCAAAACACGACTGATATGATTGCTACTGTTGTTAATAAAAAATAATAGTAATAATAAAAGTAAGTTGTCCTCTAACATGAAACCATCTCAAGGTTGAATTTTACAGCGAGTTCAGGTCAGGGGTAGTGTTAATGTTTATATATTTCATAAATAAGCCTGTCGCTGTTAGGTAATGATCCGTTTACTTCTTGCTTCTGTTTGAAACATTTCAGACAATTTCCACTTCCATCCATATGTATGAATCTATTTATATTTGATTGTTGTTGATTTGTTGTTAATGATTCATCCAGAAGTGCTGCTGACAATTTCTATTTTCAGCACACTTTCTTTGTTATATTATACTGTATTCCTGTTAATTTGTTGCCAACTGCTTGTGCAGATATCCAAGATTTGAAGCTAAGTGGCTATTCCTCCTCTGAGCAAATATATTGAGACTGACCTTGTGACCAAATGAGGTTTTATTTAAGGTACTTTGTTGTAAGTAGGAGGAACTCACTTGAGAAAAAGATCTTCTTTACTTTTATCAAAGGCCAAGAAAAATGCTAATTTGAAGCATTACTGAATATAATTTTTGACATTATTATGATTTTTTTCATAGGATTACAGTCCAGAAAATTAAAAGTGAATTTAGCCTAATCCAGAAAAAAAAGATAAAAATGGGATGAATTTTTACAAAGCTGCAGACAAATACGTTAGAGATCACTTCGTGTTAGATGTTTTCTCTCCCTAATGGTCACTTTAACATAATGACATGGATTGCTCTCTTTTTTTTCCCCCCCAAGAAAACTACACCTGTACACCATAACACTCACAGCCACACACACACACACATCTGATCCTACAGTGGCCTAGTTTAAACCATCGAACAGAAACCCCAATACAAATTCAAAGGCTTACTGTCTCGTCCTCTTTTTCATGAATACATACTTAACATTCTTGTTGCCCTCTCTCCTTCTCTCTCTTACTTTCTTGCCTTCTTCTTTTCACTCTTTCTCTCTTTCTGTCTCTCTTGCTCGAGTTTTCCCTGTCTTTCAGCTTAAGTAGAGATTGTCATGGAGTCACGCAAAGTTTCAACTAAAGAACGTCAACCAAGCACGTCAGATTAACACAAGGCTGGCTCCACTAGATAGAACACACACACACACAATCACACACATATAGAACTGAACACACATGCATACATACACATCTAACACACATGCCCGTTCTTAAGGACACACACACTTTGATTTGCTAAGACCCTGACTGACTGACACATCAGACATGAGTGGATGACACTGAGAAAGACAGTAAGAAAGAGAACGAGAGACAGACAGACATACAGAAAACATATGCATATAATATACTGAACATACATAATTCATGAGTCAGTCAATGTTTATGTTAATGTTTTTGTGTATAGTTTAACCAAATATCTAGACAAACTGTAATTTTCTCTGCTTTGGCAAACTTTAATGCCCCTTTGAACTGAAATTAAACTGAAATAAAGAGAGAAACAGATAAACAGGAGAGTTGAGTGAGTTCAGAGTGAAAATTGTGAGTAAAAAGCAGCATTTCACTGAAAAAGAACCATAACTGCGACCTCAATTACTCCAATTAAGAATTACCGTATTTTGGCGACCATAAGGCGCCCCGTATTAAAAGGCGCAGTCTCAGTTCCGGGTGCTATTTCTGTATTTAACACATACATAAGGCGCACCGGATTATAGAGCGCGGACATAGTAAAACATACCTGTACTAGCTGAAAACATGCATGCTAGCGTGTGTTTTAAAAAAGGTAGCGGAAGCAAAACTGAGTTCAGTTGTACTTTATTGAAGTATTTAGCAATGTTTTCACGTTGTTTTTTGATCAATCCTCATTCACAAATCCATCAAAGTCCTCATCTTCTGTATCCGAAATGAACAGCTGGACTAGTTCTCCATGGAACACGCCAGGTTCCAGCTCGTCATTGTCAGAGTCAGTCTCGTTGCCGTGCGGCTCCTCATAAATGATGCCGGCTTTTGCGAAAGCTCGAACAACAGTGCAAGCAGACACGTTAGCCCAAGCATCCGCAATCCATTCACAAATTGTGGCGTAACTCGCCCGGCGCTGCCTCCCAGTCTTAGTAAAACTGTGTTCGCCATCTGTCATCCATCGCTCCCACGCCGTTCGCAACTTCACTTTGAACGCCCTGTTTACACCGATGTCCAGCGGTTGGAGTTCCTTCGTCAAGCCTCCCGGAATGATAGCAAGCTCCGAGTTCATTTGCTGCACTTGGTTTTTCACAGCGGCTGTGAGATGGACGCGCATGGAGTCACAGATCAACAGGGACGGTGACGCCAAACCCATGTTGTTTTGCATAATGCACATACAGGCACTATATACCAACTGGGGGCGTGTCTTTAGCGTCTTCTTTCACGCCCACACTTCCCCCTTTAACGTTCTCATACTGTCCTCTGTCACGTCCGCCTTTTCTTTATATAAGCAGCGTGTCGGCAGGAAATGCTGTCAGTCAGTCAAGTGGAGCTCATCAAAGTCACACAATAACATTTACACATTTTGGAAGTCGGTGCACACATAAGGCGCACCGCATTATAAGGCGCTCCGTCATTCTGGAGAAAATTTAAGACTTTGAAGTGCGCCTTATGGTCGCGAAAATACGATACCTAACAAACCTCTACTCTATGCGTAAAGAGGAGTATGCACATGTAAAAAGCAGCTGATGTTAGTGAAAAATAACGCTGAAGAACTGAGTAAAGTCGCATTGGTCTTTTCTCTGGTTTTCTCAGCTTCACCTGGTCTACAAACCTTGCAGCTCTGCAGGGTTGTAGACCAGGGTTTAAGCAGAAGAAGAAACCTTGTCATTCGTTCTTATGCGGTTATGTAATTGAAAACTTGTAAGTGCAAAGATCAAGGTCAGAAGTGAAAGGCTAGAACAGACACTGATTGTGTTGCACAGTAAATTAGGCTAAAGCAGAAACGTAAGTAACTTCCTCAGTAAGCGTTGCTAATGACAGCAGACATTAACCTAACAGCTGAGGCCACAGGACGATGCTCTCTGTCGCTACTGTCTTAACAAAGTGCTCCGGGATGCTTTTGCTTAAAGTGCTGGTGCACAGCAGTTCCAATTTCCATTTTGTACTTCTTACAAAACATGGTTTGTTCTCCAGGAGAATCCACACATGCTTTGTTGGGGAACAGCCACCTTTGAAACACAGAGTTGTCGAAATCAGTGTTGTATTACGTCAATGAGTTGCCCCAGCTCTGACATTTAATGTTTGAATGTTATTTACTGTATTTCTTTTTATGTTCCTCAAGAATCCCTTATCCAAATGTTTTCACATTCAATACTACACTTACTTCGGTCTCCAGCAATACAAACAGAAAGTGTGATAAAGATCAAATAAACGGTTTTTGAGAAAAGTAAAGAACAGACGGACACACACACATAGACAGACTCCTTCCTTTACTAGTCTGATTACATATCAGTGTAACTTGAGGAGCAAGTATCTGTCCATAGATGAATTCACCAATTGATGTTTTTACATTTTCTATCAGAGTAAAAGTCCACAAAACTATTCATACATAGGAAAATGTAATGGGCTAAATCTGAATGTGATTTAGCAGCCACTTGCTTGCTAGCGATTACATGACAATAACATGTAAAAGCGATACTATTTGTGCTCAAACGCTTGGTCGCCAAACATGAAGAGTAACTGCACGTTTGAGGAAAACCTCACAAGGACAAACACATGCTAAACAGAAAGCTCACCTTGGCCTAATGTGTGCATACAAACTAGCAGAAGGTTAGCTAGTTAGTTAGAAAAATGACTGAGGCAGTTACTTTCTGTGACCTGAAAACAAGTGTTTTCACCCCAATAAATGCAGTTCATTAACTAATAAACCTAAATGCCTGCAATGTCTACAACGGAGGAGAAGAGTGCAATGTTGGCACCACACTTAGAGCCACAATAGCCACATTAATTAAAAATATGCCCAGTGAAAAACAACAACAAAGAATTGTCATTTAATACCCATCCAAAAACTGAACACAAACACAAGGACATATCGCATATGACCTTCAAGCCAGACACACTGTATCATCTTCCCTAAATCATTGAAATGTGTTTAATTGTTAATTTTTATACATGAAAATACTTATCCTAATTACTTGTGTTCTGTGCCACAGTGCAATCAAACAGCTGTCTAATCTGAATGGCTTGCACATGCACAAAACATGAAATTGTTTGCACAATCCAGCAGATGGTTGTGCACAAGTGTCCCAAAATTAGAGCCATCATGATTAATTCATTGAAAATACTACAGATAACACACTGTAAATTAAGTGTTATGTAGAGTGGAGTTTCACTTTGCACTGATCTTTGTTATACACAGTACTTTACCTCTCTCACCTCCACTCTCCATCTCTCTCTCCCTGAATATTAAAAAGCTGACAGCAATGTGGCCATTAATATTAACACTCTCCCTGCATATGAAATAACATTTAGTCATCATGGATTCAGTACTTCTTCTGATGAGATATCGTGACGATGAACAGCAAAACTAATTTTTACACAACAGGTAGTTTCTACACTTAGTGAAGTGTCATTAACATCATCACGGTCATTAAATGCAAACCAAACTCAACTGTTGTTTCTCTCTCTTGGTCATTTGGTCTCGCTCTCCAGCTGCCCTGTTTTTCACAGAGTTGCGTAGCTAAATAATTGAAGTGGCAGGTGCATTGAGTCTTGTTAAAATAGAGCCAACGTTTGCAGTGGAGCACTTGATAGCTGACCTCTTCAACCTTCCACATTCAGGTCTGGATAAATCCTCTGCACCGCTCTGCCACACTGAAGCTACCACAGAGTCATTAGTATTGCTGCCAGCCATTTATGTCACAGCAGGTTGTCTGTATAGGAGACAGTGACATGTTGAATTTGTTCCTATTCGTTACTGGGCACTTGTCACAGTGGATATTAAGCTTCTACAAGGTAATTTTCCAACTCTGTCCTTACTCGCAGATTGTCATTTCCTCATACACCCCCACCCATTATCGCTCCCTGTCTCTCCCAACAGGTGTCACGGTGAAGAGAAATGCGGCTGAACAAGTAAAGCGCTGTTACGATCAAGTGTACAGACAAGAGCCAATGGTGGCAGTGGAGTGAAAAGTAGCACAGAGCAGTCTGACCTCTGCTGGCTGGTTGTTTGGACATTTAACCACTCAAAAACACACTCACCCAGATTCATGCATACATTACAGTGACATAAATCGCATATTGCTGTTACTAGGATGTTGGTTTTAAAGGAAAATGTGACGACTGTACAGATTTTCGACAAGAAATGGAAGATTGTGTCCATTTAGTGCTGCCGTGCTTGTGTGTTGCTTCCTTTTAGATGGAATTGGCCTAAACATTTGGGATCCAAAGGAATAACCAGGTTTATTTCTCTGACCTAATTTTACCTCTTGTAGGTGACACATGGAGTTGAAGAAGTTCCTGGTGTTTGATTTTCTTAAATTTATTTCGATTTCAAAAAATAAAATAGCTAAAGCTTTCTTTACTGGCAAAAAAAGAAAAGAAAGAAAAAACCAGTATTTTGGCCTCAGTTGCTCCAGTGGCAGAATTCTTTTAGATAGATAACTCAGGTTTGCTGACTGGCTGGAAATGGATTTGTTGCATGAGCAGGCAGAAAACAACCAAGCCACTGCTGGCAATCTGTTGGTTTGGTTACCACGCACACACATACACGGACACACAAACACATACATACTCACAAACATACCCACACAAATGAAGCAGAATAATCCATGACTGAATTCAGCTCTCAAAGTGAAAGCTGTCAACACAGGCCACAACTCCACAACCTAACCAGCAGAGCAGTGCTACTGAATTGTGGACATGTGTGCGTGTGTGTTTGTGAGCCTGTTGTGGTCAGTGATTTTGTTGCACTTCAGCTTCGGAGGGAATTTGACTGCTGATATGCTCATTGCAGCCCAGGGAAAGAGAAGTGTGTGAGTCTGTGTGTTTGTGTGAGTCATTGGTGGTGAGAGAAAGCGACATTTGGATGGGCAGGAAGTGACCTGTATCTCAGACGGGAGGCAACACAACTGGTGACCACATATAGAGACGCTGTGCTCGGTTCTTGTCGCACAAATTGTTTTAGAGCCAGACCATGCTTGGATGAACCACAACACAATGTCAGCAGAAGCAGGCAAGGATGTAAGTAGTGACGACTGCTCTTGTTACTGCAACAAAGTAGGTTTATTGTGTACTTATGCTTTTTTGAGTATACTTGTAGAAGTATTGCCATGACTCTTATTATGTAAAATAATGAAACAAACACTTTGCTGGGTTGTTGGAATAGCAATTTGCCCAGATTCTTCAATGCACTGAAGATAGACAATTTGTCCAGCAACCCTCACTCTCCCAAAGAAGAACAAAAATGACAGCTTATTTACATGACAGCGAACACAAAATCTGTCTTCCCACTGGCTTTTTCCGAAAGATCCCTAATGGTTCAGTTTCATTGCCATGTAAGAAATTTTAAATTCAACATTGGTCCACAGGGGATTGCTGGAAAATCATTTTGTTTTGAGTTTTTGTGATGTGGCGGTCAAGCAAACATTAGCTTGTGAGTTTTGCTTACTGAAACTTGTGCTATATCCATGATTCAGTTATTACCTTTTTGTCTCAGTTAATGCTGTTCATGTGATCTCAGACCTGATAAGAACAGACAGTTAAATACGGCCTACTGTTTTGTGTTACAACAAGTAGATAAAAAAGAGATACTACTTGCTTTCGGTAAGGTGGATTTCTACACATGTAACAGAACCTTTACTTAAGCTTGGCGGGGTGAATGTAAGATTACCAAGACTTTGCCCCTTGAAGCTGAAGAATATTCACTGATTTGTTGTTGCTGATTAGCTGATTCAAACATACTAGAAGCCAATCATCAGCAAAAAGCTTTGTGCAGTCTGTGAGACTGATTCTAGGGGACGTGCACAGATTGTGCTGCCGTTGTGCAGCCTGTGGAGTCGACTGCATTGTTTAAAATAACAGCCTATCTGTTCTGTCAGACCCGCGTAAGACGTACCACTGAAACGCCTCCTGTGGAGACACGTCGTTAATGTGAACAAGAACAACTAGGTCAAAAGAAATCATCCACGTCCTTCTTGAGTCATCTGTCACCTCTAGGTGGTTTTGATGGATTCTCTATTGGTGCTGTCAGTACTGTCTTCTGGACTGTCTGCTTAATGAAACAGTTTTGGATTGAAATGAAGGAGACAGAGGGAGAGAGATACCAGTCAAAGAGAGTGAAGGAGAAATACTTTTGCATGCCTTTGCCTAATGCTACCTTGTGTCTGAATGTGAGTGTGTTTTGATCAATGAGCGAGGCGTCCATGCAGTCAGCCTTGTTAATGTGTCTGACTAGGAATGACCGTTAAGGCAAGAGGAAGGACAGATGCATTAGTGAGAAAGGGAGGAAGACAGAAAGAGGAGAAAGAAAGCAAGAGATGAGAGAGTCGAAGCATTTCTTCTTTCAGGGTGACTTCATCTCTCACAAGGTCTTTTCCAAAAATTTTAACAAAAATTTCCTCGCCAGCTGGCCTGAGCCTGACCCTAAACAGCAATTTCCATGTTGTTCAGCTTTTTAATTCACCAGCTGTACAGACAATTAAGGCTGCTGATCAAAGCAGCTATTGATGTATCTAGACAACAATACATGATAGCGCCTTAAATCAAACAGTCACATTTCGCTCTCTATGAAAAAGACAGATCATATAAAGGTCTGGAACTATTTTCAGTCTGCAGCTTTCCAGTTTTAACTTCTAAAATGTGTTTTCAAACACTGAGTACACTCTGACAGAGTGCTATCAGAGATTCTGTTCATTTATTCAGAGCGTCACACCCCCGGTGCCTTCTGAGTGCATTCTGGCCAAGAAAAAGATGCAGCAAAGAGTTCAAATTTCGCTGTAGTGAATTCTATTAACGTAATCAGATAAACTTGCTGGCAGGAGAGTTGCCACTCTACTATAGTGAAAATGCTCCACCTTTCCACGGCAGTGAAAAAAGCCTTGGATATAAACAGATAATGTTATTAAAACTTCTAATCTTGTTTTGTGCTGTTCTGAATGTTTACTGAGTGTCCCTATTTAAACACAAAATCGTACAATGAAAACAAAACGTAAGAATAAATCACAAAAAAAAAATGTAGAAGTGACTGTGTGGCAGCATTTCTGCACTTTTTATTTGTTTTAACTGTAGTATGGGAAAAAATGTCTCACCTTAAACTACTCAGGAGACTTTTGAGGAGTGGCCCAGTTTAAAAGGTTAAATGATGATAACGCTTATGGCTTTATAATTGCATGCACAGAGATTTGGCATGGGAGAGGCTAATACTACTTATATAGGTAGCTGAGCCAAAAAAATGTAGAAATTGCTCAATGTCCAACACTGTCTGGAGCTGGCTGCTTTTGCCAAATCCATCTGTGTTATGGCTCCAGCTCTGATTGGTAAATGACAGGACACAGCGAGAACTGGATGTGACTCCTGGCTGACAGGCTTGCTGGGTGTCCAAAGCTGCTCTAAATGGGATTGTTCAAATGTAACAAGGGGATGATGGCAGGGGAGGCATTGTTTTGCTTTTTCTTTTTCTTTTTCTGAGATGAGAAGCATACTGTCTGTAATCTGTGTTAATGCCATGATCCAGGATTTATTTGGTAATTTAACGGAAAAGCTTATGTAAATAAAAAAAATAAAAATAAAAAATAAGCCAATAAGCACAACTAACACTTGTGGTGATTTGTTGTTGTTCTTTCACATGTTTTTTGTTTGTTATTATTAGATATAGATAATGGCAAGGTGAGCTGAAATAATAAAGATGGATGCAATAAAAATCTCAGGCTGGAGTCAAACTGGGAATGTTACAGTTTATGGTCAGTTTCTTAACCATTAAGCCTTAAGGTATTTCTTGATGCAGTCCAGAAGGTCATCAAGAGGAAAGATACATTCCATATCAAAAGAGTGGGGTTTAGCTAATCATCTATCTGTGCAATCCATTCTGAAACCACTTTATCCCTTTTAAACTGCCTGATCATAAAGCTGTACATGTCCACGTGTGTGTATACTGTACGTGCACTTAGTCTTTTTGACTATCTGTGCCTCCCTTTGATCCATACCATCTGTTACTGTTGAAAAGTAGCCCATATGTTGTCCTGAACTGAACTCAATGAGGCGGTGAAAATAACAAACTAAAAGAAAGTTTAATATGGCATATCCTCAGTTCACTAAATGTCACCATCAGAGTCGCTGACAGAATTACGGTCACAATGTGTCACATTGTCATAATACGCCATAACTGAAGTGTCAAGTTTTACAGTTACATTGACAAGGTTAAGGCGACTTTTAAAAAATCATGTGTCCTTAACATCAGCTGTACAGTATGAACAGCACACTGGCAGTGACAAAGATGAAATAGCTTTAACGATAAGTTTAATGATAGAACTTGCTGACATTGAACAAAACAAAAAAATCTCCAAAATGTAAAGTTATATGGTGAGAATGTTATAACAACAGCTTACTCGGATAATAGAACTTTGACAGCAGAATTTCAGTTATAGTACCACCTTAACTGACAGGGTCAGGACAATTTCTCATCAATGCCAAGAAAAGTCTTCCTTTTAAAAAAAAAAAACAACAACAACAAAAAGCATGTTATTTCAATATTCAAACCAAATAGTAGTAACAGGATTAAGCTACCTACTTTTGTTTCCTGATGTATTTCATGTATAGGTTTTTAGCCATGCTAGCAGTGAAGCTCTTTGTGTTTTTGAGAGGTTTATGAAAAACTCTCACCAAGAAGTTAGCAGCAGACTATTGGAGTCTTGCAATTTGCAAGGTGGAGACTCCATACAACTGATTTGTGTTTCTGGCAGATTACTGACTGAATTGAGTTCCTGGGAACTTGAACATCAATTTAAACATCGTCATGAATTTGTCATGCTTCCAAATCCTACCTGAACTATTTTTACACTTTGGTTGGGCACATGATTTTGTTACACTGTTCAAGAGTCCAAGAGTTTTCGCGTGATGGTGCCAATTTGAAGCCCCTCACCCACAACTGAGACATCCATCCATTATCTATACACTGCTTAATCCTTATGACGGTCACTGGAGGAATGGAGTCTATCCCAGCTGACTTAGGCCGAAGCCAGGGGACACCCTGGATAGGTCACCAGTCTATCACAGGACTACACATAGAGGCAAACAATCACACTCACATTCACACCCATGGACATTTTAGAGTCACCAATTAACCTGAGCATGTTTTTGGACTGTGGGAGGAAGCTGGAGTACCTGAAGAAAACCCACACATGCACAGGGAGAACACGCAAACTCCATGCAGAAAGATCCCAGGTCCAGGCCAGGCTGCGAACTGGGGATCTTCTAGCTGCAAGGCGACAGTCCTAACCACCGATCCACTGTGCAGCCCACAGCTGAGACATGTACACTGGAAAAATACTGTATCTAAAATGTGAAGTAAATGGTTTCTAGGAGATGAAAAATTGCTACGACCATACTGACAACACCTGAGAAAACAAAAAGGTGCTAAAAAGTGTTAGCGACAACCCTGACTAAAAAATTCCATACACAATCCACTGTGACCACACTGTGATTATGACAAAAATAAAAGTAAAACAGTGCCCGTGCAAATGTCATGCTGTGAATCAGGTCAACATATTGCTCCTGTCAGGGTAAACCTGTGTATATCGTATATCTATCTGGATGACTGTGTGGCTTTGGAGAATTTTACATGCCTGTGGGCCTGAAAATCTACCTCAACTGATGGAACAGCATATGATCACTCACCTCATTTCAAAACATAAATGCACCAAAATTCAAGTTACAAGGTTTTAATCTAACAAATATACATACAACAGATATGTTAAATACATGCCTACCTTGCTGGAGACCATTAATTTAAGTACAGTCATGAGGTACTTGTTTCGGTCATGTACTCTGTGCATGATACTGCGCCTATGTTAGTCTGTGTTTATAGGTGTAGCCTTGCAGGTAATGTAGCAATCATTACACACTGCACATCTCATTATTTTGTGTCAGTATATTTCCTGTCTGTTTCTCACTTACCCCCACTTGTTTCCAGTGCTTTCTTTTGATTTTCTTTCTTTCTGTCTACCTATATTTCCCTCCTGCTCTTTTCCTCCCTCTATAAAAACGTTAACAAGTTGTGGCGCTTAGTTAAGGTGAGACAACATGATGTGTCATGTCTGTATGTGTGTGTCTGCATCTTGTCTGCAGCGTCTGTGTCTAAGTGTGCATGACAGTGAGTCCACCCCTGGGAGTGGTATGTGTCTCTGATGTGTGCACGTGTGCGTGTGTGTGTGTGTGTGTGTGTGTGTGTGTGTGTGTGTGTGTGTGTGTGTGTGTGTGTGTGTGTGTTCTATTTTTAGGCACATCTCAAACTGAATCCATCTTGGGAAAAGGTACGAGTTCAGCCAAGCGAGCATGATTCTTAGAGTCAGTTTTCCCTCTTCACTATTCTTATTTCGTACCTCTCCTCTACTATCACCTTTCTTTTCATTACTCATTTTCACTTCTTGTTAATCCTCTCATCCTGTCTTCTTCCTCCTCCTCCTCTTCTTTTTCTTCTTCTTCTGCTGTCCTGTAACCACAAGATTTCTTGCTTGTCCATCCACTGACAAACTGCTTTTGAAAGAAATAAAATATATGATCAAGTACTGTATAGTGCTGTCATGAAAACAATTAGCCAAATAAAAGCTCTTACTACAACTAGACACTACTAATTAAATTCAACTATGCATGTCTATTTTTAACTACTACCAAATACTTTGGAATTAATGTGAAAATGACTTGAAAAGCCTCCTAGCATTTATTCTCTCTTTGGTATTCTGTGGATGCTCTCCATCTTTCACTGCAACCCTCCTCTCCTCCCTGCTTTCTCTCTCAGCCAGAGAAATGCTTGGTATTCCAAGGATTGTCTGCTCTTCTTTCCTCTCCAGTCTACTCTTCTCTTTTTTTTTCTTACTCCTCCCCCTTCTCTCTACACTGTCTCAACTATCTTCACTTACATTTTGATGCGCCTTCTCTTTTTCTCATTTGTGCTCCCCTCTTCCACATCCACCTCTTTTCTCCTGTTCTCATTTCTCTAAATTTACTTCTAAGTTCTGTTTTTTTTCTACCCACTTATTTTGTCAGTAACTGAGCACTGATCACTGGCTGTTACGCTTTGGTGCAGGCCACACGTCATGACATACACAAGTAATATTATGCATACTGCACACATCTGTCCTAAGCACCACAGAGTCAAACTACAGACCCACACACATATATGCAAAACATACATGCATAACACAGTCAAGAAGGACTTGCTACCTCTAGCAGAAGGAGACAGTGGCCAACAAGCAAAGAGTAAGCTTCCAAGTAGCAATCTGATCCTCTAGTGAAGAGTGCACTGCCTCCTTTGGTTTGACAGTTGCTGAATTTGCTAGAAATGCTCTGTCCTCTAAATGATGTCTACCAAAGGACATTGCACACTTGTATTAATAAGAGCTAAATGGAATTGCATCATTAAAAATGTGACCATGCACTAGTGCTAAAAGGGACAAAACTACAATAAGAAAACACATAAAGGATTACTAGAAAAGATAAAATTAGCAATGACGTTAAAACTTTAAGAAAAATCCTTGTTTTTATACACATCCACAACACACACATGCACACACAAACACATATATATATTATAGCATATCTGCGTATCTATTATATCATATTTATTATTATAGCATATCTGTGGCATATCATAGGTGAAAAAAGCAGTCAGTGCATTGCCTCCTTGAATGTATGGTACCAATGGCAGCCTCAAAAACATGGATTCAGACCACTGGGATTTTATATGTAACAAGCCTGAGAAAATATCCTTAAAACTTGCAGAGTGGGCCTTTCTGTGTCATTCTTCTTCGTGGGGTTTGGTTTCTGGCTCAAATGGTTGAATTACTATAATATTACAACCGTTGTTGAGCAGACAGTGGTTTCTCAGTGTTTGAGCAGAATCAGAGGTGAGCTGGTGTTCTCGAGCTGCAGCGAAGCGACAGAGGTTCATGGAGACAGAGGCAGGAACTTCATAGGAATGGCTGCAAAAATTCGAAATATGCAATAAACATTAAGGTGGACTTTTCATAGTTTTGGATTCAATATAGTCTGTTTATTTTAAAACATTGTTATTTCAATGGTGGTTTTATTGTTGGTATGCTGTGATAAATTGCATACCAAGAGTAATTTTATGTCTTACACCATGAGCAAGTTTTAAAGACATGTTCACACTAAAGATTTGTTCGGACAAAGAAAATTCTGTGTTTCGACCAGGTAATAAACATACCGACTGTGTCTGTGAGTGAGTCTGTATGTTTATGTTTAGCTCAGCTCATCTTTCATTAATGTCTAATCAGATTTTTCCACTTACTGCAATTTTGCTGTGTCTAAACACACAAACAATAATTATTGTTGTAATAACAATAGGTTAACTAAATAATATTCATTAAATACATGTTTGCTTTATGGAACAGGTTAAACTCATACGGTATCATTTGGAAAGAATGTTAATATAGCAACTCCAGGTTCACATTCAGCAACAATCATCTGGAAATCTTGCAGGGTTGTGTTACTATTTAAGAAATAAAATCAAAATATTCCGTATAATGGATAAAAATGCCTTATGCCCTACTACATCTAGAAAGAGTGCCACAAGCACAGAAATGTAGCATCACAGTCCGACAAAAAGCACAAAAAAGTCTGGACCAGTTCAGCTTCAGGTGAGCGGCATTTAATTTTAATAAAATATGCAGGCTTTGAAATGTAGGCTACAGAAATCTCTCTGAACTCCACTCAGAATTTCACTCTGCATTCAGAAGAACATGCTATTTGGAATTCCATTATACTGATCAGACTAAAATGTCTTCTTTTCTTCTGGCCTTTTGGTGAAATGCTGTATCCATGTGTTCTCCTCTAACCTTTATGAGGGACTGAACTCCTCAAACAGAGCCAGATTGTCCTTAAAGAACGGATCAAAGGTGCAGTGAAATTATACTCAATTATACTGTAAAATAAGAGACTGCCCACTCCATTTGTACCAGTCAGGGTAGGCAAAATAACAGCAACACCTTTTTGTATAATGAAATGCAAACAGCACCACAAACTGCATGCTCCAAAATGTGCATAGAGTTGAATCAACACATCTTTGAGAGTTTTAAAAAACCTTAAGGAAGTTTGTTTTTTGTTTTTTTGGCAGGATTGCTGTTTGCGACCTGAATTAGTTCGAGCAATGTGTACATAACAAACTGGCAATTGGGTGTGTATATATAATTAATTTACAGAGCACATACACAACAATATTTTTGCAAACACAGACTATAAATTATTCATAATAACAAAGAATGAATGTGTCTCAGGTGCTAAAAAAGAGAAATAGAAATGTGAAATGTTCCAAGCAACTATGTTTAACAGGAACTATAGTTTTTCCCCTGGTTGCTGCAATCCTTCAAACATGACCTTGTTTGACAGTGTCAATGCCATTGAAAATGTCTTGGTATTTTGCCTCAAAGATGGTAAAAAACTAAGATCCACTGCAGATATAAAACTCTGATTTATTGGGTTTATATACTGGTGTTTATTAAATATTACATGGATGCATGATGGACTAAATAATTCATAGAAATGGTAGCTGATCATTTTCTTCAACATGTAACACGAGTCAGAAATGTGAAAGTCTGAAAATCAGATTAAGCTTGCAAATGTAAATTTTTGATGTCTATCTTTAGCCCTGTGACAGACCAGTGAACTGTCTACCCCCAATACCTAATGCAGATCTCTAAAGGATAATTAGATAAAGCTAATGGATGGTGGACGTCTTTATTTGATTTTAGTAAAACTTTCCAAAAATTTACATGCAGTAGACATTAAAAAGGTTACTAGGTTTTAAACATCAGAGTAACATTGCACTAGAGTAAAAAGAACATCTCTGTAGAGTGTCACTCATCTGTGACCCCCTTTTAGGTCCTGACTGTGACTTTTAAGAGCTTATGACAAGAGATCTTTGTTTTTAATCAAGGAGGGGATGTCCAAGTGATAGGAATTTGACATAGATATTCATTGGAAATGTTTTACAAGCCACAACTAGAATTTGATAACAATACCTTGACATTTTCCCTTGGATGGCACTGACATATTGAAGATTTAAGGTGCGAGACAGAGCCAGAGTTAGAAACTCAGACAGTGAAAGCCAAAGAAAAACTGAAAGCATGACTGAGAGTCGGAGAGAGCGTAGCTAAAATGACAGTAAGTGAGCACATTCAGTCTCGAAGATTTTCACACAGATTGTATAAACTCTGCTTATCATCAGAGAGGGAAACACAGAGGATGAAATGGGGCACATAGATATGAATATGCTAGACAAACCTTTTATCTCCCCCCCACCATCTAATTCACATTAGGCTATTACAGTACATTTGAACTGCAGTGAATTGTTGAACTGCTGGGACATCAGAGATAAGTGAACCATAAGAAAATCTAAACTTGGGGGGTCCTGTGTCATAATATCAGATGAATCCCATACTTCATAAATCTCCGAATGTTTAAAGTTCACTGGATTAACCTATGAAGACAGCTGTGGGATAAGCAATGCATTGTGGTATGAGAAATTGTCTGTGATGTTCAATGAACGGTGAATGTTTATAAAATCTATTTTTTTTTTCTTTGTGTCTGCTGTGATTTAAATCTTCTTGTGTATTAGCAGACAAAGACTTAAGATACTAGCTGTAGCATTTCCTGCATGACTTTGAAAAAGCCATTTCTGGTAGAATATTGAGCAACAAAATCAATATCATTACAGCATCCATAGCCTCACATTATCTCCTTCATGAATAATCTGTTAAGTGTGTAGTGTACTAAGGAGCAGAACATTCCAGAGCAACACACAAAGATCCAAAGACCCTCTCCCAAAGCTGTAAATTTGGTAAGACACCATTTCAGGACACAGCTAACCTAAAATTTACCTCCAAATGGAACATCTGCTGATCAGATGTTTACGAATAAAGGATCACTCGCGGCACTTTTGGAGACAACAGGATGCCTCCTACCTCCACTAGAATCTGATAAGGGTCATAAAGTGTCAACTGTGAGGAAAACCACACCTCTGCAGGATTGGCATTCTGACCTTCTGATCTCCCAACCTAACACACAGAACTTTCTACACAGGAGTGAATAGAACAGTTTGAATCGGAACATTAAAGTAATGCACCATCATCGGAATGACGATCTGGACTCAGTCTCTGATACCAGGTTGATCAGGATCAGTATGGAAGAAGAACACATGGAATCTGAGGTGACTGTGGAAGATGTGCACACATGATACCAACACCTCCTCCTCTCTCTCTCTGTCACAGAGCACAGCCATAAAAGACACATAGAAACTTTTTACTCTGAGAATATTTACCCCCTATGTCTTCTTTTTCTTCTTATTAGTGAATGTACATGATTTTATGTTTAACCATGTTATAAGTTTACCTCCATGTAGCCTAAAGTCTACAATCTGTAACTTTATTCTTATGGTTATTATCTCAGGAACCATATGAGATAAACATATAGTGTTTGGTGTCATTTTAATCATTTATTCAGTGTTATTTCAGATCTATGATCACCATAAATATTGACCAATTGGAATTCTACATTTAAGAAATGAACTAAGAGTAAGTTATAAAGGTATCTGGCCTCTGACCTCTCCTAGACAGTGAAGCTTAACACCACCTCTTGGGAGGAACACATCCATGATTGGTCAGATGCTGATCTGCATTTGGCTCCAAAGCTTTCTATATAGAGGAAAGTAACTGGAATACAGCTTAGGTTTGACTTTGTTTTTTTGTTTTTAGTTTTAGTGTTGTTTTGGGCTTTTTAAAAACTCGCATTTCAACGACCCCCTTTGTCACTCCCTGGCTCCTAACGACCATCATTGAGGAGCCAGGTGGGCCTTGGCAATGGTCGTGGGAATGTGAATAGCACTGACCACACCTCACAGGGGTTATAAGCCGAGGCAACATCAACCACCACCAGAACTGAAGAAGCCTCTTGGATGAGAGGTGAAATGTCTTCAAGGAACTTTCTTAAAGTCCAGTTGGATTGATTTAAACAACTTTGAATAACCATGACCTGGATGAATGAGAAACCACACAATGTTTTTTTTTTTTTTTGCTGTTGTTGTTGTTGTTGTTTGTTTGTTTGTTTTTTTTTACATTTAGACAGATTTCAGAATAAGCTTTTAGTCCTGAACCTCTCTCAGGCACCAACATAAGTCAAATACCACCACTCAAGTGTGAGAAGAAATAAATTTGATGTATTCAAAGTTTTTAATTTTTATGTGGTTGGTTTTATGAATTTCATTTTGTTTTGCTCAAGAAAAACAAAATTAAAAACTAACAAAGCTGTTGCATGTGCTCCCAAAAGAAAAATACCTGGGAAAAGGTAAATATCAAGGTCTTCTATTCAAATCTGAATGGACTAATAATTACAAGGAGACATCAAATAGAAGAGTAAAAGTAATTTCTCTCACGCAGGCTGAATGAAAAAGAACATCATTTGATGGCTACATTTTCAACAAACACAACAGATGAAAGTTACCGGGTTGTAGGCTGGATATGGCCATTTTTCTCTTGCTTAGTGAAAATTCCTGCTGTGAAGCAGCAAATGGAGCAAGTGTCATTTTATTCTGCACCATTACTAGTTACACATTATGTTTACAGCCTGCTGAGTGGATGCAAAACAATAACAATTTCAGGAGAAACTTGACTCACATGCAGTAACAGAAGATATTTATGCATGTGAGTGTGTGTTACAATTTCTACAGACAGGCATTTCAGAGGCAACATAGCTATGAAAACTGTTGATAGTGGAGTTGAACATAATACAGTTCTTCCCTGCATTGGATCTTGAGTTGCGTGAGTTATAGATTTGGAATAGTGGTACACATGTATGAATGAAATGATAATCACGATTATTTTCAATCAGCATTGAGATAACGGTTATTTCTCACAGGTATTGACTGATTTTAGGGACAAATTATTTCTATTGCATGTTTACATTTAAACTGATCACTGTTTTCACTTCCATGTTGGGATTCTTAACAGTACATGTCCTAGATGCCAATATAAATGAAACAGTACAAAAACTTTTTATCTGAAATATATCACCACCTTCATTTTCACAGGTTGCAATACAGTGACACACTGGATAGTATTGTTATGATATCTGAGTTAACGCTAGACAAGGAAAAGAATTCACTGAGGCAACATGAGCAACATCATTTTTCTTCACCTTCATACATTCATCATAGTACAGTTTGTGATTTTTGTAGGTGGTTGAACAAGTTAATTGTGTTCCATTGTGGCTCAGACACACACCTCATGCAGTTTTCATTTATGGCTCGTTATCGCATAACATAGCTTGCCCTAAATCCAAAATACGTCCAAACAAAGGATGCTGACCCATTTGGAGGGACTAGCTCTTCACCTTCTGCTCTTCAGATTTGAGTTTCAAGGGAAAAAAAGGTGCAACGTAAGATAGCAAGTATCCCACTTGTGGACTTTAAAAGCCATAAAAAACCACAAAAACAATCAATAACTATCCAGATACATTTTTAAATTCCAAATCAGACAAAACAGCTTTAACTGTAATGCATATATAAATAAATAAATAAATATATACCAAAAAAACGAGCATGTAGATGTAATAAATGTAACAAAGCCTTCTTAGCCTACAGTTTCATTTTAGTGAAATCCAACAGGTTCATGCCAAAGTGAAGCCAGAACATTTAAACATTTCAATTTCCACCTGGTATCTAGCTGTTAGCTCAGGTAGCCTTTGATTTGACATGCAAGAAAATTTTTCATGAGCAGAGTATGCATTTTAATGTCAATATTTCAGCCCATTAAGTCCATTTAATTGTCGGAATCCAAGATGGTGATTGAGATAAATCAAGCAGCCCCTTGCTTCAAATCTGAATACGCACCTAACTTACTATGACTACGCTCTGATATATTTTGCAGCACAAGGAGAGCTCAAGAAGAACATTTCTAATGTCAGTGTGAACATATATCCTACCCCACTACTCTTTGCTCCGGTGCTGAGAGTCCAGTTAGCCCAGACTGAGAAGAGCACATAAAGGGTGCCAAGTTCAAACGAGAAAGCTGTCATATTGACTGCACTACATGGTGGGAAGTTGATTACTTACACACACACGCACGCACGCACGCACGCACGCACGCACGCACGCACGCACACACACACCACTCACTACAAGTATGTGTGAGTGAGAGGGTATGGTTCTTGGCTCCCACAACACGATTTGATGATGGTGATATCACTCCTTGAACACTCCACTGCTACCCCACCATGGGCGCACACCACACACACACACACACACACACACACACACACACACACAGCAGGAGAGTTGACATTGCTGCTTCGATCGATGTAGCTGACTACTGGCGTCAGTACCAACAGCGTTATATGACACACTCTCACAGTGAAGAGCTTCCTATGGTGTTCCAGTCAATATGGCTTAATGGTGTAACGGACTGCTTCCCTCTTTCACTGTCTCTCACTCTTTACCTCTCCGGTAAACACAAATATGTGGCACACTTGACTATCCAGCTTGACAAATCCATCAGAAGCCCTTCCTTCCTTTAATGATTTGCTGTGTTTGCTCTAAGAAGCCTCCCTGCTGAAGCCATTGGCTTTGACTAAATTTGCCAACCTATTATTCTCAATGAAGGGCACACAGATACTGATAGAAGCAGGGGATAACAGGTCAATAGCAAGTAAAAGTTAAAAAAAAAGTATGTACCAGAGAAATGCAGTAAATGTCAGTTGTAATCATAACCATTGCTATTGTGCTGAAATGTAACACACTTCTCAGAAAGAAAGGAAAACACGTTTTCCATTTTATGAATTATTTGCTCGCTGCATCATCCATTTAAAATAGAGGCGGTATGGTGCAGTTATATTTTTACATTTATTTACATGTGCAAGAGTGCACTACTGTATGACATCCTATTATATACATCAAGGCAATTTTCCCCAACATATTATGTTTACGCCGAGCCCATTAATTTCAATCATTTCCACTTCAAACAGCTAATATTTTACATGTGTATATAAAACCTATTTAATCAGTTTACATTCATCCCATCTCCTCAACGAGCTAATCAAAAGGAATTTATTTGCCTTTAGGCGTAACTGAGACATGTTTACCCTCGAACTTTCATTCAGACAGCGGAGCCAGTGCTGCCCTTTAAAAATCTACAAGCTCAATAGTTCTCGGACCGAATTAAAGTAGATATAATTGTGAATCTATACCTCCTAAATACAGAGCACAGCTGTTTTCATACCTCAGCAGCTACAGCGTGTTCGGAAGAAATGTAGCTGATCATTAGCGCTGATTTAATTAACCACACAAACTCGGGAGTAAAATGACAAGGGTGACATGCAATGACAAGTTTAGACACCAATGAGAGGGAAAAAGATCTTATGTGAGTCGATGCTGCTTTTAGACACCGGAACTTGGTTTTAACATCTGAAGATCTGACTAGATACAGTTTGGAAAACAGGCCTGTCAACTGTCAGGGCGGCTTGTGGTGAAAAGTGGATTTGAAATGCAACTTGCAACATGGAATGGAGCATACTTTTAGAGATGAATTCAGCTTTTGATTTACAACACAACACTTTAAATATTAGAGCAATTCAGGCAGAGAGCATTTCGACGATTGTCCCTCATCCATCGCTTTGAAGAGACTCTTCCATCAAAGAGGCAAGAGGAAACACCCCTGTGCTGTTTATGTGCCGAGTCGATTGTTTTTTTTGTTATCATTTTCTCACCATGAAGTTCTTTCAATAAAACAACCCTATGTTTTGGACTTAATAATGACCTTTATGATAATTGATTAAGGCTCCCTATTTGTCTTCAAGCTTTCCAGTGGCTCTAGCGGGGGATACTTCTTCTAAACACAATACTGTCAAATCAATGAATCTGTTTAATCCCCATGAAGCCTACTTGAAAAGCACAACAGTTTGATCCCTCATCTTTCCCTCAGGAGCTGCTGCTTCTAAGGACAGAGAGAACCAGGAAACCAAATAATTAACAAACTAACAAAGACTACGATCGTATTTATTAACTGAGCAAATTATTTACAAGTGAATAAAAATGAATAAGTACATTTATAACAATTATTCTCAGTTCAGATAGTGACTGAAATGACAATAAACATGGCTTCATCATCATAATTTATCCACTATATCTTGATGATCTTTCTGTCTGTCAACACACCATGCTTTGTATTCAAACAATGTCACAACTCCTTCTGTTAAGTAGGGCAATTTTCTGCAATGGCTACTTGCGGGCCTCTGAGATTTAGTAAGGCAAAACTCTGTGAAATAAAGGCACCACTCAGAAAACTATCTGGCTAGAAGCATTGGAAAAAAACTCTAGATGAATAAATCTTTCTTATGTGTAACATCATGTATAAGGACCCCAAATCCCCGAGCAGGAGGCAGCGATCTTTTCGCGTCTCATCCAATGGTTGGTGGCTACAGGGCTCTTGCCACAGTCTGTGAAAAGCCTTGCATCAAGTCAGCAAGATTTGGAAGCTCCTAGAAGTGTTCCTAATGGATTCTACACCAGTCCACACCACTGAGACACAGGGAGGGAGGGAGGGAGGGAGGGAGAGAGAGGGGGAGAGACGGTGGAAATGCCAACACCAAAGGGGATGAAGTTCCTGCAATTTTACAGATATACACACATTGAGGCATGGATACGCACACATTACATGTTGTAATGTAGTGTAAAAGTGATACCCCTTAATAACATACACATGGTGACACGGTGAGCCCTGCAACAACAACAGCAAATGAGATTACACAAAACTACCTGTGATCTGTAACACGTGCTTGAGCATGTACAGAAACACACACACACACACACACACACACACACACACACACACACACACACACACACACACACACACACACACACACACACACACACACAACTTCCTCTTTCTTTGCTCTTACCACATATATTTGTGTCACTTCTCTCTGTATCGCTTGTCCAGAGTGATCCCGCAGGTTTGTCAAACCAAGGGCATGTTTTTGTTAACTGGCTTCACTAAACCTAACAACCACAGTCAAGCTACACAGTCACACGATGCTGGATATCAATTTATTAACTCAACAAACTAAACCAATGACAGGTCTAAAGCTGCACATTTCTCACAAGAAAAAACAATAAATGTAAACCAATATGAGGAAATTTTAAATATAAAACAGGCGGAAAGCAACAGTGTTTCTGCAATCAGAGCTGCAAAGACAATCTGGAAAAAAAAAACATTCTGAGCAGTCTGCAGTCTCTGATAAAAATACAGATCATAACCTGAAGTTACCTTGCTAACCTCAAATCCTACTTCGTAGCTCTGACATCAGGATGTGTGTGTGAGCGTTTTGTGCTTGTATTTAATGTGCATGGTTTAGTTTCCACACCAGGTGTTCCACAGAAATCCCTGAACAGGAGAGGAATCTCTGCAGCTGGCTGAGGGACTGAAAAATGTACACTCACCTTCTTTCTCTTTGAGCATATGTGTGCATTTCTTTGTGTAAATTGGGGGACAGTTCATGTAAGAGGTTAAGACCTTGAAATGGATTTTTCTGCTACGTCTTAATTTAAAGGTGCTGGGTTGAGATTATGTTTTTTTTTCTCTCTTGTTCTCTCTCTCTCACACATAATTATTGTAGTGCACATTTTACATAATTAATAACAGTTTGTAATCTACAGGCCTAGTTAATTAGAGTTGATCTTATGTATTTTTTAATCAAGATGTCAAAGGAGAATTGTGGTTTATTTCAACTTGGCATATTTAATTATCATTAATATAGAAATTGTATGCATCACAGTAACTCTGCACCTCCTTTGTAGAGAGTTTGGGTAAACAATGAGCTGCACAAAACAGTTTGTCTACAGTTTTGGTTTTTTTTTAAATCAAAGGTATTAACATGAGCTTCACGCAGCTTCTCCAAAAAAACTGATTTGCAGTCTGACTCAAAGTAAACACACAAAGTCACCTGGAACAACTTAACTGCTAACTGCATTAGAGATCTCCGTTCAGGATACTTGCTCACTGACCTAATTTCCTGCATATTCATCATATATTCATCAGTGCATGCTGGTTTGTTTACATGAGTGAGGCTGATATGAGGAGATGGAGGCAGATGCAGAAAGACAAAGGGACTGTTCAGAAAGGACAGTTTTTGGGAAACTGATAGTGTTCAAAACTCTGCTGCAGATTCAGAAGGAAATTTTTGGTGCAAAGAGAGTTTGTTGATGCCAAATTTCTTGTGTCCGTGTATGAGAGCGATCCCAGCTGTGAAACTACACCTAATGACTCCACAGCTTTGAAAAACACCATGGAGATGGTGTTTCACCTCCCAATAACCAGCTGGAAGACAAGAGCAAGATGTGCTGGACTGAAAGCCTAGCTCTCCATAAGGTAAGTAAAACTGTATGGTGTGATTCTTGTTATCTTATTCTTGCAATCCAGAAACTTGCACACACGAGGGAAAAACTGCTGGAAACTCACACCAATTACTCAAGCATGTTAGCCGGTTCTGTGGAGCCATAACAGCTACAATAATGGAAAATATGCCAGATTGAAATTAAGCAGATTCTCCTTAAAACATACGTTCTCCAGAAAATAATTAGTCTTATAGTCAGTATAGCTTGCCTAAAACATAATTTAGCAATTTAAAACACTAACTTAAAATAAATAACAAATAATACAATAATAAAATCAAAAGGGCTAGTTTTTTTTATTTGGTACATATTTAATATTAATCATCCTTTTGAATTTATATTGTAGTTATACATCCCAAATTATTTTGAACTAAAAGAAATACATGTCAGTAACAAGTGCCACAGCTGCACAGACAATAGTTTTCCAAACTGCCAGCAAAAAAAACTACTAGTCCATCCACTGTTGCAAACAAGAAGTAATGCCTTATATCCACTGGGTTTCTTCTTACAGGTAGCAGCACTTAAAAAACGCTCAAGGGAAGCACTGGTAGTGCTTCTTGTTGCTAAGCGACAATTGCAAACTCATTTGAGGCAAGGCAGTCGTTTACTAAAACTTTAAATATTAATAACTTTGAGCATTTGGCATCAGGAGTGAAAAACGCATGTTAAGCTCCCAGCTCCAGCAGAACTGCACACCAAGGAATCTTTCACTCAGAAAATACTGACATTGTGGTAAAAGGGTCCTAGTGGGGACACAACCCAGGGCCTAATCCATATTGTTTCCAAGAAATCCATAGCAGTTGCTCCAGGTCTAACTCCCGATGAAGCAGCTATAAGAGTGTATAAATATTTCAAATAGTTTTATGACTTTTTTTGCAGGGGAAAACAGATGGAGATGCTGGTGAGGGAGATGGGTGAATTGCATGTGGCAAAAATCCGAAATTCAGATCTCTCCAAATCTAATCACAACTCCATCACTGTTAATAAAAGATGAGTAAGCAATTCTCTTTTTGATTTGGTGATGATCGTGATCACATCTTAGATGTTTGTCCTCTTGAATAATGTTGTGTTTTGGCTCTGATGTGGGGAAGACAACAAAATATAGACAGATATGAATCCCATCCTCCCTGTCTATCTCCTCCTCCCTGGTCATCTCTTGCCATACCTCTCTCTCTGTAATGTTCTCTTGCTTTCTCTCTCCTTCCGTCTGTCTCTCTTTCTGCTTCAGGGGAAATTAATTGATGATTATCTTGTCTTGCAGAGTTGGTTTGCAAACTTGCTTTTTTATCTGCAAGCCCTTGCTTTCCACCACTTAGAGCTTTATTTGACCCACCCCCCCTTCTCTCTTTCTCTCCCTCCATCCTTCTCTCACTCGACTGGGGTCTTATCAGTAGCTATGTATTCAGACTTATGGTTCAATTTGGTTTCCTTTATTAAAAGGATAGAACAGAGAAAACGATTTATTAAGATAACAGGCTATGTTAACAGAGACAAGCATGCAGACACTGGGAGACAGGTTGTTAGGGACAATAAAAAGACAAGTCCATAGATTCTTTGTTAGTGTGAATCAGTTTAAATGAGCAAGAGCAAAAAAAAAAAAAAAAGCCTGAGGATGGAAGAGGATGATATGAAAGAAAGACAAGGAGGGAGAAAGAGAATCAAGAATCTTTATTGTCATTGTGTTTCCACACAGCGATTGGTGACTCCCAGCTATATATAAAAAATAGAAAAAGGAACACTATGTACAAATAAAATTAAAAAAAATACTTAAAAGATATAAATATGTAAACAGTCTTAGTGCACATGAGCAGTAGGATGAATGTAAAGTGCAGTCCAGTGCAAGACTCAGTTCTTTATTGAACATAGTGAGTCTGTTGTGTGTGTAGGGGGGGAATGGACTGGACAGCTCTTGGATGAAAACTGTTTTTCGGTCTGGAGGTCAGAGTTTTTATGTTTCTGTACCTTTTCCCTGAGGGAAGCGGAACAAACAGTCCATTTCCCAGGTGGGTGGGGTCAGCAGCGATACGTCGGGCCTTCCTCTGGACCCGGCCCACGTATATTGAGTCCAGGTCTGGAAGAGGACTTCCCACAATCCCCTGTGCTGTTTTCACCACCCAGGATAAGTTCTTTCTGTCCTGAGCTGTGCAGCTGCCGTACCACACTGTTGCACCAAGACAGAGGATGCTTTCTATTGTGGCCCTGTAGAAATTTGCCAGAAGTTGAGGGGAGAGATCAGCACGTTTCAGCTTCCTAAGGAAGAAGAGCCTTTGTTGAGCCTTCTTCACTAGGAGATCTGTGTTCAGAGACCAGGTCAGGTCAGATGAAATGTGGACACCCAGGAACTTGATGTTGTCAACATGCTCCACTGCTTCCCCTTCGATGAGGAGAGGAGCTGCTCTGTCCTCCTGGACCTCCTGTAGTCCACAATGACCTCCTTGGTCTCGTTGGTGTTCAGAACAAGGTTGTTATCTGAACACCACTGAATAAGGTGCTGGATCTCCTCTTTGTAGTGGGTCTCATCATTGTCTGATATGAGACCCACTACGATGGTGTCGTTGGCAAACTTCACGACCGTGTTTGTGGAGTGGATGGCAGTGCAGTCGCTGGTGAATAGTGTGAAGAGGGCTGGACTGAGCACGCAGCCCTGTGGTCTTCCTGTGCTCAGGACCAGGGTGGAGGATGTCCTGTCGCCCATTCTCACCCTCTGAGGCCTGTTGGTGAGGAAGTCTCTGATCCAGTGACACAGTGATGTGGACAGTCCCAGGTTATGGAGCTTCAGTGTCAGTTTGTCCGGGCACACCGTATTGAAAGCTGAACTGAAGTCCACAAATAGCATCCTCACATAGGTGTTAGAAAGATGCAGGTGGGTCAGGGCTGTGTGAAGTGCCATGGAGACTGCATCCTCTGTTGATCTGTTCTCCCTGTAGGCGAACTGATATTTATCCAGACCAGCAGGGATGACGTCCTTGATGTGCTTTAGGACGATCCTCTCAAAGCACTTCATAATCACCGGAGTCAGAGCAACAGGGCGGTAATCCTTCAGGCAGGTGACTGCTGATTTTTTAGGCACAGGCACAATGTTGGAGGTTTTGAGGCTAACAGGGACTGTGGCAAGCTGCAGGGACGGGTTGAAAATGTCCAGACAAACTCCTGCCAGTTGGTCGCCACATGATTTCAGAGTGCGACCCGACATCCTTCAGCTTTGTTAGTGTTGATTCTCTTCATGGAAGAGCTCACTTGGTGCAGCTGCAGGACCAGAGACTGATGCTGTTCCTCCAGTCGGGGTAGATGAACACTCTCTCTGCTGCCAGGTGTGACAAAACGAGCATAGAATGTGTTCAGGGTGTCGAGGAGAGGGGAATCACGGCTAACCAGCTGATCACTGCGCTTATAGTCTGTTATGGTCCTAATGCCTCTCCACATACTTTGTGAGTTGTTATTAGCAAAATGCTCCTCAATGCGCTGTTTGAACCTGCATTTTACCAGCTGAATGCCCTTCTTCAGTTCTTTCTGGGCCCTGCTGTAGGCCAGCTTGTCACCTGACATGTAGGCGGCATCACGGGCTTTGAATAGGGGCTTCACTGTGCTATCCATCCATGGTTTTTGGTTTGGGAAAACCTTGATGATCTTTGTGGGCAGGACAGCATCAGTACAGAACTTCAGATACGACAGAACCGATGATGTGTATCCATCTAGATCTGTGCCCTCCTTGAACACTCCCCAGTCTGTGCACTCAAAGCAGTCCTGTAATGCTGAGGACGCCTCATCAGTCCATACCTGTACGTTTCTAGTGGTCGGTCTCTCCCTGCAGATCAGAGGTTTATAGGATGGGATCAGATTCACAGAGATGTGATCCGACATGCCCAGGTGTGGTGCTGCAACAGCCTTGTATGCCCCAAGTATGTTACAGTAAACCTGATCCAGGATGTTATTGTCTCTCGTGGGAAAGTTTATGAAGCCGTGAAATTTGGGGAAAACTGCTTTTAGCTCGACCTGGTTAAAGTCTCCGGCCACGATCACAGCCGCCTCTGGGTTATCGTTCATCTGCTGACTGATCAAGCAGTACAACTCCTCCAGTGCTAATTTAGCATTAGCTCGCGGTGGTATGTAGACAGCTACAATCACGATCCAACAGTGCTCTCTAACCGTCTTAACTGACAGATATTCCAAGTCGGAGAACAGTACGTTCCGATGACTTTTGTACCAGTACAATCGGCACTGTGAACATACATAGCCAAATCTCTGCGTTTGTCCGAGACTGCAGTTCTGTCCGCCCGGAGAAGAGCGCGCTCGGCTAGCTCCACTGCCACGTCTGGGATGTTGTTGTCCAGCCAGGTCTTGGTAACGATTGCCACACAGCTGTCGATCTTTCCGGAGACGATCCTCAGTTTCATCTCGTCCATTTTGCTGGCAAGCGACCTGGCGTTTGTGAGGAGGAGACTGGGAAGAGCCGGTCTGTGTGGGTTAGCTTGTAGCCTAGCACGCAGGCCGCCCCTTTTGCTCCGCTTTTGTTTACGGTGTCTCCTCCATCTCTTTGGCCACGATGGGGGGATGGTGAAAGCCTCAGCGGTCCGCTGAATCTCTGATGGAATAAAATCCAGCTTTGGAAATGTTTGGTGGTGTGCATTTTCCCTTATCTCTAACAGCTTACCCCTACTGTACACTATTGCTGCTACAGGTAACTGTACAAACAAAACAAAGGCACATGAATAAAGAAAAAAGAGAAAAAGCTGGGAGC